>NC_141876.1:554758505-554912329 GCF_056163025.1 Triticum urartu
CTAACCATTTGTCGGAATACGGGCCCACCATCGCTTCTCCATAGCTCGTAGGTTCATTGTTGTCTAACAACATGATATCTAAGACAGGATTACCGTACCACTCAGGAGTAGTACATATCCTTGTCGACCTACGAGGTTCGATAGCAACTTGATCCGAAGCTTCATGATCACTATCATTAACTTCCTATTCAACAGATGTAGGCGCCACAGAAAACATCTTTCTGTGTTGCATCATTCTCTGGTTGAAGTAAAGGTTCGACAACCTCATCAAGTTCTATCTTCCTCCCACTCAATTCTTTCGAGAGAAACTTCTTGTCATGGTATTCTCACGGGGGGTGCGAGACGACATATGCCACAAGGTGGCTTCGTGCGAGGGCAAGACTGCTGGCGGAATATCTAGGGACGGGTATGCGAGTAGCACGCGCTAGTTTACCCAGGTTCAGGGCTCTCCGGAGAGATAACACCCCTACTGCTGCATGTCTGAGTATATGTGGTATATCTGTAGTACAGAGTGCTCCTGGAACTGTATCTAGATGAGTGCTATATGCTACTAGCCTCATGTATGTATCTGTGGACGGGATGAGCAAGCATGCTCTAGTGGCCGAATGAGTGTGTGCTCATACGTGTGTTCTTGTATATGTTGATGGATGGATGGATACATATAGTGTGGAGCTAGCTTACTATCTAAGCTATGTGTGGTATGGGAGCAAGGGGGTATGGTGGGGTGTCATGCTTGTCCCCTGGGTCACTTCATAAATAGTGCCAGGGGACAAGTGACACTGTACATGATGGCTGGGGTGACATGTGAACAGTGCCGGGTACGACCGTCACGTCGGGGTCGCGTCAGGCTGCAGTTGACTTCGGGCAGCCGGCCTGGTGAAGGAGTCGGCAGCCAGCAGTCGGCCTTGTGGGGCAGTCGGCCGCCGGCCAGGTAGTTGGACTGAGGGGCTTTGCTAGCCCCGATGTCTTGAATTCTTGTCTCGCTGTCTTCGGGGTATCCGTGTCCAATTACTCCGACAGTAGCCCCCAAGCCTCCGGGTAACTTGCAAAGTTGGGCGGAGGTTTTTTGGCGAGTGTTCATGGAAATGAACATGAAAAAGACAAAGTTAGTCCACGCAGATATATCAAATGTTTGCTTTTAGCATTGCAAGTTTTATGCGGAGGATGCCGACTCAGTTTCGTCCGAGCCCCCTTAATCTTTTTCGTGTTCCCTCCGCTTTTTGGCTTGTGCTCTTGCTTTGCCGGACAGCCGCTCTGCGGTCTGTGGATGAGAGTGGGCCGAGTGGAGTGTATAGTACTCAGAGTGTGGGAGCCGATTCAACCGAGTAGATACTTGTAAAGGAAACGGCTGGATCGCCCGATCCATTTTTCTTCCCGTACGTTTTTCGCGTGGGTGGCCTCCAGCGCTCACTCTTGCTAGTCGGACAGCCGCTCTGCGGTTTGTGACTAAGAGTGGGCCTTTGGTACCGTGCACGGTACTAAGCCGTCTGCGGGATCTAACGTCTCAGGCCAAGCGGCCACCCCCCAGGCCAACTCTGGCTGGCGCCGGGGCGAACAGTGATGCAAGTGTAATGAAATGCGGAGACAGCCCCCGAGCTTCGCTCGGGGTTATCCGTGCTTGCGTGGTGCAAAAAATATGCGGGTGAGGAGCTCACATTGATTTTCGTGTAGTCGCGGTCGTTGTCGAAGACAACCGGCACGGCTCGGCGCTCGCGGAGTGCGCCGGCGTACCCGTTGGGTGTAGCCTTCGAGCCTCTGGGTGCTTGAAGGGGGGTCCCGGTCGGTCAGGCTCGACCGGCCAGGTGGCGAGGTGTCTGCAGCGCCTTTTTCTTCTCTTTTTTTTTCTCTGCCAGCTGCTGGCAGCCGGACAAAACTCTTCTCTTGTCTCTTGTTTTCTTTCGTGGGGGCGCGCCAACGCACCCACTGGGTGTAGCCCCCGAGATTCGGGCCGACTGCTGAGCAGTCGCGCCGGATCTCCCAGCAACTACTTTGTCTTCTTATTCACGGGGGCGCGTCAGCGCACCCGTTGGGTGCAGCCCCCGAGATTCGGGCCGACTGCCCAGATCTCCCGGCGACTACTTTGTTGTCTTCTCTTTCTTCTTCAGCCGGCTGGGCAGGCGGACCCCGACACAGCAGTCGGGCGCTTTGCAGCCGGCCAGGTAGCCAGCGGTCGGATGCACATCTGGCAGTCGGACGCCCATTTCTTTTCTCTCTCTCTCTTTTTTTCGGCAGTCGGCTGTGGGCAGTCAGCCCACTTTTCCGGCCAGCTACTAGGCAGTCGACGCTTTGCGTTGCCCCAGCCGGCCCTTTCTTTTCTCTTCTCTCTTTCTGTCCGACTCCACGCGGGGAGCCGGGCCCTTCTTTCTTTTTTCTCTTTGTCTTTTTCTATCAAAGCCGGATGGGCAACCGGCCTTTCTCCTACAGGAGCAGCCGACCACGGTGGGATGCGGCGGGAGCCGGCGGCCAGGACGCGACAAAAACAGGTGCCGCGCGGGCGCCCAGGGGCCGGGGCCGGTGAGGAACGCGGTAGCGGCCGGGTGCACAGGAGCTGGAGCCGGTGAGGGGAGCAGCCGGGTGCTCGGGAGCCGGAGCCGACAAGGGGCGCGGAAGCGGCGGCCGGGTGCTCGGGAGCCGGAGCCGACGAGGGGCACGACAGCGGCGACCGGGTGCTCGGGAGCAGGAGCAGGAAAGGGGCACAGCGGTGGCCGGGAGCCGGACGGGCGGAGGCCGACTGGCGATGATGCGGGCGCAGGCCGAACGGAGCCTGCGGGCGCAGTAGGCGAACACGAGCGCGACCAGGCGGAGGGGGAGGCCGAAGCCGGCTGGGCCTGCCGCAGCCGGCGCGGGAGCAGGCGGGCAGGAAAGGAGCAGGGGAGCCGCGCCGCGAACGGAGGCGGGCGAGCGGGCGAGGCCGGCTGGCGCAGGAGCCGCAATCGGCCGGGACGGCAGTGGCCGGCTATAGCGGCGAGGCGGATGGGCCTCCCGCTCGAGGTGGCGTGCGGGAAGCCGGCACGGGAGGAACCGGCGCAAGGCGAGCCAGCGTCGGGGAGCCAGCCCAAGCGCTGGGAGCGGGACGAGGCCGGGCGGACGCTTGGGCACCCGACTGAGCAGCCGGCGTGGTTGGCGCATGTGCATGGAGCGGGCGGAGAGCCGGAGTGGAGGATGGTCGAAGGGAGCGGGCCGGCCGACTGCGGAGCAGGCGGCGACGGCGGCACCCGGTGGGGGCGGCACGGCCGGCCCGCGTGAGCGAGGCGGGACGACCACAGGGGACAGCCGCTGCGAAGGCAACACGTCAGGAAGCGCGGACCAGGTAGGAGCAGGGCGAGGCGCGCATGGGAGGAGCAGTGCACGGGATCTGCAGGGAGCCCGCCGGCACGCAAGGAAGGAGCAGTGCGCGGGGGCTGCAGGGAGCCCGCCGGGCGAGCATGAGGCGGCGCTGGGCGTGGGCGCTGGACTGAGCTCCTTCACGGTCAGGTGGCCCTATGCTGACCACAGCCGCGTGCACGCGATCGGGCGATGGTAGCAGCTGGTCAGTGTCGGGGCGTCAGGTCAGACAGTAGTATATTAAGTTTTGCGGCAAACTTTGCTCGTGTCTGGGTGCTGGAAACAAGGTTTTGAAGAAAGGAGATGCTCAAAGTGTTGCCAACGTATGAGGATTGTATGATATGGGAAGTGTACAGGCAATATCTTGCTTGCATCTAGCCAATGCACGGGAAGTGCGTATGCGCCCATGGATGAGCTTGGACAGAGAAGCACGCGGCGCAGAGCGTCCACGGAGAGGAGAGCGAGGCGGATGAAGCCGAGGCTGCCGACGAGGACGCGCGGTCCCGCGCGGCCGCCTCTGCAGAGATGATGAAGACGGCGAGGCCGACGGTGAAGACGCGCCATCCCGCGTGGTCGCTCCGGGGGTGGGTCGAAGTCGAGCCCCAGAGCGCCACGGGAGAGACGGCGCGACACCGCGGCGGTGATGGCAAAGATGGTCCCGCCCGGACTGTGAAACCAGCAACAGCGTGGTAGCATAGTACCGCCCCACGGTGGGCGCCAAATGTCGTGGTATTCTCACGGGGGTGCGAGACGACATATGCCACAAGGTGGCTTCGTGTGAGGGCAAGACTGCTGCCGTAATATCTAGGGACGGGTATGCGAGTAGCACGCGCTAGTTTACCCAGGTTCGGGGCTCTTCGGAGAGATAACACCCCTTCTCCTACATGTCTGAGTATATGTGGTATATCTGTAGTACAGAGTGCTCCTGGAGCTGTATCTAGATGATTGCTATATGCTACTAGCCTCATGTATGTATCTGTGGCCGGGATGAGCAAGCATGCTCTAGTGGCCGAATGAGTGTGTGCTCATACGTGTGTGCTTGTATATGTTGATGGATGGATGGATGGATATATATAGTGTGGAGCTAGCTTACTATCTAAGCTATGTGTGGTATGGGAGCAAGGGGGTATGGTGGGGTGTCATGCTTGTCCCCTGGGTCACTTCATAAATAGTGCCAGGGGACAAGTGACACTGTACATGATAGCTGGGGTGACATGTGAACAGTGCCGGGTACGGCCGTCACGTCGGGGTCGCGTTAGGCTGCAGTTGACTTCGGGCAGCCGGCCTGGTGGAGGAGTCGGCAGCCAGCAGTCGGCCTGGTGGGGCAGTCGGCAGCCAGCAGTCGGCCGCCGGCCAGGTAGTTGGACTGAGGGGCTTTGCTAGCCCCGATGTCTTGAATTCTTGTCTCGCTATCTTCGGGGTATCTGTGTCCAATTACTCCCACACTTCTTCTCGAGAAAGGACCCTTTCTTAGTGACAAACAATTTGCCCTCGGATCTGAGATAGAAGGTGTACCCAACTGTCACCTTTGGGTATCCTATGAAGATGTGTTTGTCCGCTTTGGGTTCGAGCTTCTCCGGCTGAAGCCTTAAGCATCGCAGCCCCAAACATTAAGAGACGACAGCTTTGGTTTCTTGCCAAACCAATGTTCACACGACGTCGTCTCAACGAACTTCGATGGTGTCCTATCTAAAGTGAATGCACCTATCTCTAACGCATAACCTCAAAATAATAGCGGTAGATCGGTAAGAGACATCACAGATCGCAGCATATCTCATAAGGTTTGATTACGATGTCCGGACACACCATTACGCTGTGGTGTTCCAGTTGGCTTCAACTACGAAACAATTCCACAATGGCTTAAGTGATTGGCAAACTCATAACTCAGAAAATCCCCCTTTGATCAGATCGTAGGAACATGATTTCTTGTTATGATGATTCTTAACTTCACTCTGAAATCGCTTGAAGTTTTCAAATGTTTTAGACTTGTGCTTCATTAAGTAAATATACCTATATCTACTCAAATCGTCAGTGAAGATGAGAAAATAGCGATATCCACCGCACACTTCAATTCTCATTGGATCACACGCATCAGCATGTATGATTTCCAACAAGTCACTTGCCCGTTTCATTGTACCTGAAAACGGGGTCTTAGTCATCCTGCCCATGAGGCATGGCTCGCATGTGTCAAGCGATTCAAAATCAAGTGACTGCAAACATCCATCGACATGGAGTTTCTTCATGCATCTTACGCCAATATGACTGAAGCGGCAGTGCCACAAGAAAGTGGTACTATCATTATTAACTCTACATCTTTTGGCGTGAACATGCGTATTACCAAGACCGAGATTCAATGAACCATTCACATAGGGTGCATGACCATGAAAGGTATTATTCATGTAAACAGAATAACCATTATTCTCTAACTTAAATGAATAACCGTATTGCAATGAACATGATCTAATCATATTCATGCTCAACGAAGACACCTGATAACATTTATCTAGGTTTAATACTAATCCCGATGGCAGATGGAGCGTGCGATGGTGATCTCATCAACTTTGAAAACACTTCCAACACACATCGTCACCTCGCCCTTAGCCAGTCTCCGTTTAGTCCATAGCTTTTGCTTCAAGTCACCAATAATAGCAACTGAACCGGTATCTAATACCCAGGTGCTACCAGGAGTACTAGTGAGGTACACATTAATAACACGTATATACTTTGTTGAAGTTGCCAGCCTTCTTATCTACCATGCATTTGGGGTAATTCCACTACCAGTGACCGTTCCCCTTACAATAGAAGCACTTAGTCTCGGGTTTGGGTTCAACCTTGGGTTCCTTCACTGGAGCGGCAACTGGTTTGCCATCCATGAAGTTTCCCTTCTAGCCCTCGCCCTTCTTGAAACCAGTGGTCTTGTTGAACCATCAACACTTGATGCTCCTTCTTGATTTCTACCTTTTGCGGTCTTAAGCACCGCGAACAGCTTTGGGATCAACTCCTTCCCTTGCATGTCATAGTTCATCACGAAGATCTAGTAGCTTAGTGATAGTGGCTAGAGAACTCTATCAATCACTATCTTATCTGGAAGTTTAACTCCCACTTGATTTAAGTGATTGTAGCACCCAGACATTCTGAGCACATGCTCACTAGCTGAGCTATTCTCCTCCATCTTGTTGGCAAAAGAACTTGTCAGAGGTCTCATACCTCTCAACACGGGCATGAGCCTGAAATCCCAATTTCAGCTCTTGGAACATCTCATATGTCTTATGGCGTTCAAAACGTCATTGGAATCCCGATTCTAAGCCGTAAAGTATGGTGCACTAAACTATCAAGTAGTCATCAGGATGTGTCTGTCAGGTGTTCACAACATCCACAGACGACGTTGTAGGGGTTTGCACATCGAGCGGTGCATCAAAGACGTAAGCCTTCTGTGTAGCAGTGAGGACACTCCTCGGACTACGGACCCAGTCCGCATCATTGCTTACAATATCTTTCAACTTAGTCTTTCTCTAGGAACGTATTGAAACAGGGAGCTACAACATGAGCTATTTATCTCCAACATATTTGCAAAGACAATTTAGACTATGTTCATGATAATTGAGTTCGTCTAATCAAATTAGTTAATGAACTCCCACTCAGATAGACATCCCTCTAGTCATCTAAGTGAAACATGATCCGAGTCAACTAGGCCGTGTCCGATCATCACGTGAGACGGACTAGTCAACATCGGTGAACATCTTCATGTTGATCGTATCTTCTATACGACTCATGCTCGACCTTTCGGTCTTCCGTGTTACGAGGCCATGTCTGTACATGCTAGGCTCGTCAAGTCAACCTAAGTGTATTGCGTGTGTAAATCTGGCTTACACCCGTTGTATTCGAATGTTAGAATCTATCACACCCGATCATCACGTGGTGCTTCAAAACAACGAACCTTCGCAACGGTGCACAGTTAGGGGGAACACTTTCTTGAAATTATTGCGAGGGATCATCTTATTTAACCTACCGTCGTTCTAAGAAAATAAGATGTAAAACATGATAAACATCACATGCAATCAAATACTGACATGATATGGCCAATATCATTTTGCTCCTTTTGATCTCCATCTTCGGGGCGCCATGATCATCATCGTCACCGGCATGACACCATGATCTCCATCATCATGATCTCCATCATCGTGTCTTCATGAAGTCGTCTCGTCAACTATTACTTCTACTACTATGGCTAACGATTTAGCAATAAAGTAAAGTAATTACATGACGTTTAAGTTGACACGCAGGTCATAAATAAATTAAGACAACTCCTATGGCTCCTGCCGGTTGTCATACTCATCGACATGCAAGTCATGATTCCTATTACAAGAACATGATCAATCTCATACATCACATATATCATTCATCACATCCTTTTGACCATATCACATCACAAGGCATATGCTCCAAAAACAAGTTAGACGTCCTCTAATTGTTGTTGCAAATTTTTACGTGGCTGCTATAGGTTTCTAGCAAGAACGTTTCTTACCTATGCCAAAACCACAACGTGATATGCCAATTTCTATTTACCCTTCATAAGGACCCTTTTCGTCGAATCCGATCTGACTAAAGTGGGAGAGATAGACACCCGCTAGCCACCTTATGCACCTAGTGCATGTCAGTCGGTGGAACCAGTCTCACGTAAGCGTACGTGTAAGGTCGGTCCGGGCCGCTTCATCCCACGATGTCGCCGAATCAAGATAAGACTAGTAACGGCAAGTAAATTGACAAAATCGACGCCCACAATAACTTGTGTTCTACTCATGCATAGAAACTACGCATAGACCTAGCTCATGATGCCACTGTTGGGGATCGTAGCAGAAATTTAAAATTTTCTACGCATCACCAAGATCAATCTATGGAGTAATCTAGCAACGAGTAGAAGGAGAGTGCATCTACATACCCTTGTAGATCGCTAAGCGGAAGTGTTGCAAGAACATGGATGAAGGAGTCGTACTCACAGCGATTCAGATCGCGGTTGATTCCGATCTAAGCGCCGAACCACGGCGCCTCCGCGTTCAACACACGTGCAGCCCGATGACATCTCCCACGCCTTGATCCAGCAAGGGGAGAAGGAGAGGTTGGGAAGACTCCGTCCAGCAGCAGCACGACGGCGTGGTGGTGGTGGAGGAGTGCGGAACTCCAGCAGGGCTTCGCCAAGCACTACGAGAGACGAGGAGGGAGAGAGGTAGGGCTGCGCCAAGAGAGAGATGATATCATTTGTCTTGCAGCCCCCTATACCTCAAGTATATATAGGGGAAGGGGAGGAGCTACGCCCCCATCTAGGGTTCCCTCCCTAGGAGTGGCGGTAGCCCCAAAACCCATCTAGAGTGGCGGCCAAAGGGGGAGAGAGGGGGGCGCACCTAGGGTGGGCCTTAAGGCCCATCTGGACCTAGGGTTTGCCCCCTCCCACTCTCCCTTGCGCCTTGGGCCTTGGTGGGGGGCGCACCAGCCCACCTGGGGCTGGTCCCCTCCCACACTTGGCCCACGCAGCCTTCTAGGGCCGGTGGCCCCACCTGGTGGACCCCCGGGACCCTCTCGGTGGTCCCGGTACGTTACCGATAGCACCCGAAACTTTTTCGGTGACCAAAACGGGACTTCCCATATATAAATCTTTACCTTCGGACCATTCCGGAACTCCTCGTGACGTCCGGGATCTCATCCGGGACTCCGAAAAACATTCGGTAACCGTGTACATACTTTCCCTATAACCCTAGCGTCATCGAACCTTAAGTGTGTAGACCCTACGGGCTCGGGAGTCATGCAGACATGGCCGAGACAACTCTCCGGTCAATAACCAACAGTGGGATCTAGATACCCATGTTGGCTCCCACGTGATCCACGATGATCTCATCAGATGAACCACGATGTCAAGGATTCAATCAATCCCGTATACAATTCCCTTTGTCTATCGGTACGATACTTGCCCGAGATTCGATCGTCGGTACCCCGATACCTTGTGCAATCTCGTTACCGGCAAGTCTCTTTACTCGTTTTGTAACACATCATCCCATGATCAACTCCTTGGTCACATTGTGCACATTATGATGATGTCCTACCGAGTGGGCCCAGAGATACCTCTCTGTTACACGGAGTGACAAATCCCAGTCTCGATTCGTGCCAACCCAACAAACACTTTCGGAGATACCCGTAGTGCACCTTTATAGCCACCCAGTTACGTTGTGACGTTTGGCACACCCAAAGCACTCCTATGGTATCCGGGAGTTGCACAATCTCATGGTCTAAGGAAATGATACTTGACATTAGAAAAGCTTTAGCATACAAACTACACGATCTTGTGCTAGGCTTAGGATTGGGTCTTGTCCATCACATCATTCTCATAATGATGTGATCCTATTATCAATGACATCCAATGTCCATGGTCAGGAAACCGTAACCATCTATTGATCAACGATCTAGTCAACTAGAGGCTTACTAGGGACATGGTGTTGTTTATGTATCCACACATGTATCTAGGGCATATTTCCAACATTCACATATTTAATACTCATTTGTAGCACTTTAATACAGGCGTTATCTGTAACGCCTCCTCTTAATGTATATTGAACCTTGCGTAACGGAGGGGAGCTAGGGTCCTGGCGTACTCTATATAAGCCACCCCCCTCCTCTGGGACAAGGGTTCGCACCCTTGTAACTCACACACGTATAATCCAGTCGACCGCCTCCGGGCTCCGAGACGTAGGGCTGTTACTTCCTCCGAGAAGGGCCTGAACTCGTAAACCTTGTGTGTACAACTCCTCCATAGCTAAGATCTTGCCTCTCCATTCCTACCCCCATATTCTACTGTCAGACTTAGAACCACGACACCAGGCAAGGCGGATTCGCTCCCTGGTCATCGAAACCCTAGCAATTCGATCACAACTAGAGTAGGATTTTACCTTCATCATAAGGGGCCGAACCAATATAATTCCTTGCGTCCTTTGTCCGGTTTAACCCCTTTAAGCTAACCCGTCGCGATGGCTCCACGACTAAGTCCTTTCACTAGGACATCTGCCGTGAAAAAACCATGACAGTTGGTGCCCATCGTGGGCCTATCACACGATGGTTTCGAGTTCTTAGAGGGCAGCTTCTAAGGACTCAAGGGATACACTGTGGGCCGGATGACCAAGCGTCGTCGCGGCAAGCTCTACATCAACGACGCAAGCTGGGGCCCCGAGGCCGGCTCAATTGAGTACGGGTACCCGGTCCCCTTTGGCGGAATACACGTCTTCATTGGCAAGATTGGCGAACCGGGCCCTGAGCTGGACATCTGCACCGACATCGTCGAGACGGCTCAGCGTGCAAGATCTGCCCGGGTTCAGCCTGCCGTAAAGCGTGCCTTCGTGGGGGTCGTCCACGGAGCGGAATCTGAGGATAGATCGGTATCTGGTGGAAAAACCGTCGTTTACTCTAATGAGGAGTCTTCAACCGGAGAGACCGAGTCATTGTATCAGTTGCATGATGGCCGGTTTGGTGGTGGTTCCGATGGCGACAGTATTTCGGACCCCTTTGATCCGCCGAGCCGAGTTGCGATTTTCATGGCCAGTACACAGTCGGCGCAGCATTCTTCTACCGCAGCAGCAATGATTTCCGGTTCATTAGCAGCAACACAGCTGGGGTAGGAGGCCCTGCGCCACCACCATCTCAAGTTTGTCCGATTTATTCGACACTTTGGCAACATTGCTGGCAGCTGAGGTTAATCCGGTAGATCAGGATCAACATAACGCAGAAATTGCAAAGGTGAAGGATCAGATAGTTCAGGCTAAGGTAGATCTGGCAACGGAGAACACCAGGATGGCCACAGAGCAGGCCGAGTTAGAGGCTCAGGCTTACCGGCTTATGCTGGATCAGAGTGCATCAAACGATGTCATGAGGAGAAGGTACTGGTCTCACCTTCCTCCGGTTTACGAGGCAAGGAATCTCTTTAACACACCAGGGGCAGGAACCAGTAACCAGCTAGTAGTAAACCGAGTGGAGGCACCTGGAACGGGGGCGCCGGTTCAGCCGCGCACAATGGACCCACCTCGTCAGAACAATGTCCCGTCACAACACATCCCAACGCCTCTGGGTCATTACTCTAACCCGTTGGATAACATCGTGGCTGCCGCTTCATGATTAGCAGCTCTCCCAATCGAAGGCGAGTCTCCAGTAGAAGTTGAAACACGACGGGCTAGAGAGCTCCTTCAGACAGCTTTAACCCAACAGCAGGCTTATTCATACAGTCGCGGGAGGATTCATTGCACCCCCCGCCCAAGTCGGAGCTACAACAGGCATATCGATGAACCAGCTGTATCGAGCAGTGCGCGAAACCGTAACCCGCCGCGAGGGCATAACCCGGCGGGTGGCGGTGCTAGTGCCCAGGATGTGGTGAATCACGGTCGAGCACGTCGAGAAGCCGAGTTAGCAGCGCAATACGCGGCTGGTCAACTTAGTCTGTTTCATCCAACCACTTCAGTGGAACCAGGTGTGGTTTTTAGTTCTTTGGAGGTGACGTGTCTCACCCCGGCCTTACGTAATGTGCGGCTGCCCAAGGATTTCAATGGTCCTCGTAAGGTGCCCAATTACACTGCCGATTTACCCCCCGAATCCTGGGTCGATAGCTATGAGATGGCGATGGAGATGCTAGACGTGGATGATGCGGCATGTGCTAAGTAATTCACCATGATGCTAGAAGGAACAACTCGTACCTGGCTGAAAATTTTACCAGCTAACTCCGTTGGGTCATGGGCTGAGTTAAAAAGCCGATTTATCCATAATTTCAAAGATATGTGCAAGCAGCCCATGTCAATCGTAGACTTAGCCTCCTATGTTCAAGAGGAGGGGGATTCTACAACCCATTGGGTAAAGCGAGTCTCAGCTATTCTGCATTCATCAGTCCACATCAATGCTGACACAACAGTCTTAACATTGGAAGGCAATTGCCGGTTTATGCCTTTGAAACTAAAGTTGGGAAGGCTCAAGCGTCACTGCAATGACATGGCAACGCTTATGGAAGATCTGGTTAAGTATGCCGACTCGGATAGTACCAAGGACCCTAAGTCCGAGGATGAAAAGCCAGGGAAGGGAAAGAAGAATGGCAGTGCCAAGGGGCAGCAGCATAACCTGGCGGGTCATGGGAACAACGGTAAGCGCAAGGCGGATAATAGCTTGGACTTTGTGGCTAACACCAACACCCAGGATAATGGTCAGCGCCGTAAGGGTAAACCGCCCCAGCGGGGTGGAGGATCAGGTCCCAATCTTGAGCGCCTGTTAAACCAGCCTTGCCCAAAGCACGGGCCGCGAGAAAGGCCCACTACGCACCTTTGGAAGGATTGCTTTATCATGCGGGAGTTTAAAAATTTGAATCTTTTCCAATACGATCATGGACCGCCCAGCGGTTCAGGAGGCGGTTCTCATGGGCCGGGTTATGGTGGAGGCAACTCCGATTCAGGATTCCAAGGCAACCAAACCGGACATGGCAATCAAGGCAGTCAGGGCAACCAGGGAGGTTATAATCATCAGGTGGTGCTCCGTTATTTGCGCTGGTCTAAACAACCCATTTTATGGAGTCAGGAGGATCATCCACCACGGGTTGATAATCCGGGTCATCTAGCCTTAGTGGTGGCACCTCAGGTTGGGGCGTATAAGTTCACCAAGGTACTCATGGATGGAGGGAGTAGTACCAATATTCTTTACTATGAAACATTCCGTCGCATGGGGTTGACAGATAAAAATCTTAAACCGTCGAACACCATTTTTCATGGTGTGGTGCCTGGTAAATCGGCGTACCCAGTTGGAAAGATAGCTCTAGAGGCTGCTTTTAGAGATGATCATGATTCAAGATCAGAGACATTGACTTTTGAAGTGGTGAAAATCAAGAGTCCATATCATGCCCAGTTTGGACGGCCGGCTTATGCTAAGTTCATGGCAAGGCCCTGTTATGTTTATCTGCAGCTTAAGATGCCAGGTCATAAGGGGGCAATCACAGTACATGGGAGCAGAAAGATTGCTTTGGAATGTGAAGATGGTGATGCGGCTTATGCTGAGTCGGTTTGTGCAACGGAGGAGCTGAAGTTCTATAAGGACAATGTTGATCCGGCAGATATGACTTCTCTGAAAAAGCCAACTACAGAGCATGATCCGGCTTTGAAGTTTAAATCGGCTGAGGAGACTAAGTTGGTTGCCTTTGTTCCTGGCGATTCATCCAGGCAGTTCAACATCAACGCTAACTTGTATCCGAAATAGGAAGGCGCGCTCATCGAGTTCATCCTTGAGAACCGGGACATCTTTGCATGGAAGCCTTTTGACATGCGAGGTGTACCAAGGGAACTCACTGAGCACACTCTTAATATAGATCCTAAGTTTAAACCGGTCAGGCAATTTCTCCACCGCTTCAATGAAGAAAGGCGCAAGGCTATTGGTGAGGAGGTAGCCCGGCTCTTGGCAGCAGGGTTTATTGTGGAAGTTTTTCACCCTGAGTGGCTGGCTAATTCGGTGCTGGTACTTAAGAAGAACGACACTTGGCGTATGTGTGTGGACAACACAGACCTGAACAAGGCTTGTCCAGCTGATCCCTTTGCTCTCCCTCGTATTGATCAGATCATTGATACTACGGCGGGTTGTGGCCATTTGAGTTTTCTGGACGCTTATTCTGGTTATCATCAGATCAAAATTGCAGTTAAGGACCAGGTGAAGACAACTTTGATAACTCCCTTTGGAGCCTTCTGCTATGTGTCTATGCCTTTTGGGCTCAAGAGTGCCCAGGCGACTTATCAGTGTTGTGTGCAGAATTGTCTTCATAATCAGATTGGGCGCAATGTTCATGCTTATGTGGATGATATTGTAGTAAAGTCCAGAAAGGAGGAGACGTTAATAGATGACTTGAAGGAAACCTTTGATAATCTCCGAGTCTATAAGATGATGCTTAATCCAGCCAAGTGTGTTTTTGGTGTTCCGGCAGGCAAGCTCTTGGGTTTTCTGGTGTCTAACAGGGGCATTGAAGCTAATCTGGAAAAGATCAAAGCTATTACGTCTCTAGCTAAACCGGCGTGTATTAATGATGCTCAGCGTCTGGCGGGTCGTATTGTAGCATTGAGCCAATTTATCAGCCATTTGGGAGAAAAGGCAATCCCTCTGTATCAGATGATGAAGAAGACAGACAACTTTGTCTGGAGCGAGGCTGCTAATGTGGCGTTTGAGGACTTAAAGAAATAGTTAGCCGAACCACCTATTCTTGCGGGAAGGAGTATCCAGTTCAACGGCCGGTTTATTATATCAGTGAGGTTCTTATTGAGTCCAAGCAAAGGTACCCACATTGGCAGAAACTGGTGTATGGAGTTTTTATGGCAAGCCGGAAGCTCAAGCAGTATTTTCCGGGTTATCCCATTGCTGTGGTCAGTTCTACCCCCTTGGGAGATATAATTCAAAACAGGGAAGCAACTGGCCGAGTTGCCAAGTGGGCTATTGAGCTTGGACCCTACGGGCTAAAGTATATGCCTCGCTCGGCGATCAAGTCCCAAGCTCTTGTGGATTTCATCAATGAATGGACAGAGTTACAGGCACCGGAAGAAAAGCCGGATAACACTTATTGGACTATTCATTTTGATGGGTCCAGGCAATTGGAGGGCTTGGGGGCTCAAGTCGTGTTAACTTCCCCACGACGTGATAAGTTTTGTTATGTTCTCCGTTTAATGTTCCCTTGCACTAACAATGCAGCTGAATACGAGGTCTTGCTCCATGGTCTTCGAATGGCTAAAGAGATGAATTTAAACCAGGTTAAGTGCTTTGGTGACTCGGACCTGGTAGCTCAACAGGTGTCTGGCACTTGGGATTCCAAGGATCCACTCATGGCGGTGTATCGACGAGAGGTGGACATAGTGGCTGGTCATTTCAAGGGTTATCAGGTTGACCATATAGACCGGTGAAAAAAATGAAGCGGCGTTCGGTTTAAGTCGCTTAGGCTCTCAACGTAAACCGGTGCCGCCCAATGTCTTTCTGGATGTGCTACAAAATCCGTCGGTCAAGCTACCTACAGAGGTGGATTTGGCTATTCCTGACCCGGAGGCTCAATTGGTG
This sequence comes from Triticum urartu, assembly GCF_056163025.1. Lineage (NCBI taxonomy): Eukaryota > Viridiplantae > Streptophyta > Magnoliopsida > Poales > Poaceae > Triticum > Triticum urartu. The sequence goes on from NC_141876.1 coordinate 554,773,920, forward strand.
GCGGCTCTTCACGTTATCCCGGATTGGACAGTCCCATACCTAGCGTACATGAACCGGGGCGAGTTACCGGAGGATAAAACTTTGGCTAGGCAGATAATCCAGTGGTCTAAGTTAATGACTATTGTCAATGGAGAATTACATCATTGCAGTGTAACAGGGGCATTTCAGTGTTGCGTATCTCCTAAAGAAGGCTGTGAGATTTTTCGTGAGATTCACGAAGGAGATTGTGGTCACCACGCCGGTTCAAAATCCTTGGTAGCCAAAGCTTTTCGTCATGGCTTCTATTGGTTAATGGCTCATGCTGATGCTGAGGACTTGGTAAGAAGGTGCGATGCTTGTCAGAAATTTTCACGCCGAGCCCATGTTCCGGCTCAAGAATTGAGGATGATTCCAATCACATGGCCGTTTGCAACTTGGGGGCTGGATATGGTTGGGCCCTTTAAGAGGTCCAAGGACAAGAAGACCCACCTTTTGGTGGCGGTTGATAAATTCACCAAGTGGGTGGAGGCAGAGCCAGTCAGTAAGTGTGATGCAGCCACGGCAGTTCAATTCATCAAAAAGGTGATATTCCTTTTTGGTTTTCCACACAGCATAATCACTGATAATGGTACTAATCTGTCCAAGGGTGCCATGGAAGAATTTTGTCAACGTGAGCACATCCGGCTTGATGTGTCATCAGTGGCTCACCCCCAATCTAATGGTCAAGCATAGAGAGCCAATCAAGAGATTTTGAGGGGCATCAAGCATTGGCTTATGGTTCCTTTAAAGCGGACGCCGAGTTGTTGGGTGGAAGAGTTTCCTTCTGTGCTATGGAGCATCAATACCACATCGAACATATCTACGGGTTATACACCTTTCTTCATGGTTTACGAAGCAGAGGCGGTTCTCCCTAGTGACATCCGTCATGACTCACCCTGTGTGGCGGCTTATGTTGAAGCTGATAATGAGAAAGCATGTCAGGATTCACTTGACATGTTAGATGAGGAGCGTGATATTGCAGCGGCTCGTTCGACGATTTACCAGCAAGACCTGCGTTGTTATCACAGCCGCTGGGTTAAAACCAGAACTTTTCAAGAAGGTGATCTGGTGCTCTGGCTCATCCAGGATCAGACTGATATGCACAAGTTCTCCCCACCTTGGGCAGGACCCTTTGTGGTCAGTAAGAATCTGCATAACGGATCATACTACCTTATCGATGTTCGAGAGCACAAAGACTCACGTAAATCGGAGGAGGAGACCCAACGGCCATGGAATATAGCTCTTCTTCGGCTTTACTATACTTGAGCCACATGCTCTTCTTATGTACATAGTTATGACAATGTATATATTATAATCAATACAATAAACCGGAGCCTCAGCTAAAGCGGGGTCTCTGTTGTTTTTCTTACATCATGTGTGGCTACAGGGGGCTTCTGTTTATAAAGCGGAGTTCTATTTACCCATTGATCCGGCTTATAAAGCCATATATATAAAAAGTCACTTGGGGGCTTGGTCGTATTCGAACCATAGCTACACCTCTTGATCGGCATAAGGCCACCAGGGAAATCACTTGGGGGCTTGGTTGTATTGGAACCATAGCTACACCTCTTGATCGGCTTAAGGCCAAAAGGAAATCATGTGGGGCCAAAGAGAGTGTTGAAAAAGCACAACTCAAACATAGGTTCCCACTGAGCACAACTCAAAATATCGCTCGGGGGCTCTTTGCTTCTCAAAAAACAAAGAGTCTACACCCTTGTAATAGGCTATCAAGCCAGGCTTGGAAGCTAGGTGTATTCACCCAAAACCCCGGGTTATCCTGCCTTTTTAAGTAAGCCACTCCGTCCAGGTAATCCTGATATGACCCGTCGAACATTTGACAAGTCAATCTCATAGACCCTGAACTTGTCAAAGTTAAAACGACGATTGGTTAATGCGAGGTCCATCTTAAAAGGCTTCGAAAAATGGTTTAACTCAGTGGCCCGGCAGCCCATGAAAAGCCTCGATTTTGGGCCTGGCAGCCCATGAAAAGCCTTCATGTTCTTTTTGTGTTTTTATTTGCCAAAAAATTTCTCCTTTGGTGAGATTCTTAATATCTTATGATAAACCGGCATTTGTTGACCCGGGTTGGCTTTCAACGATAAGTTGTCAGTACATGATCTATTATAATCCGGCGTTTATTGACCCAGTCTGGTTTCGACTACAAGTCACCAGCATTATATATAAACCAGTGTTTATTATAACCAGGTACGGTTTTATCATAAACCGGCAAAACATGGAAGGAGTTATCAATACTCAAGATTGGGGTTATCACCCTTAATATACAAAAAGTTGGTCAAACAATAGTATGATTCAATATCACAGGTATCATCTCTTTCATCTTTGATTATTTTCAAAGTCCAGCCTTGGTTATAAACCCCGGCTATCTATTTGGGCATCATGACCCGTCCTACGGTAAACCGCGAGGACACATTCAACTTCTTGTATGCAGGAACAGTTTGAATAACACCGCTACGGATTATGAACATAATATATCCTAAAGCATGGTGGATTCATAGTATCAGGCAAAATAAATATGCATGATGGCATAGAAGACCAAGTGTTTTGAACTAGCCTATTACAAAGGCTCTTTAATGCCCAAACAGAATAATTGTTTTCAGCAAGTGTGGCAGTACGCAGAAGGCTAAACCAGCCTCCGGATCATGACTCGTCACCAGGCTGACTTGAAGGATGTGGATCGTCTTGCACTGGTGCATCCTCCTCTTCTCTAACCAGTGGCTGGAAGTCAATGGTTGCCCAATCGATTCCAGTTAAGGCTTGGAACACAACTTCATCGCTTATAAGGTTGGAGTGGTCAACATCATGGGCATAGGTGTGCTTACGAATTGGCGGAATAAGATCTTCTACATCATGTGTTGGCGCAGGAAGTCTTTTATGATCAGAATCATAAACCGGCTGATAGTGAGAGAGATCTATTTCTTCAGCCAATTTGCTCGCTAAGGGGCGCATTTCCTTTGTCAACCTTCGAAGATCATCATTGTTAAACTCTGAACTGTCCTCCTTTATGCCAGGATAGCCGATGCCTATATCCGACGAGTCAAGATCTGGTATCCATGCCTTACCCCGGATTAGCGCAGTCAGTGCACCTGACCTTGCAGCTGATCTTTTTAACTCGTCCAACTAGGCAGGCAGCATTGACAGCTTCTCAAGGGTTTCCTTTATCAAAGTTGGTGGCGTTTTGTTATGAGAAGCAGTGCAAATGGCCCGTTGGGCTCCGGAATATAACTGCTCTATAAGAGTATAGGCAGCCTTTAGCTTCTTCCGCATGTCAGAGCCTAGATGGGTAATGCGAGTTCCTGCATCATTGCGAGCATCAGTAAACCGGTACCTGACGAGATAATGTATATTGAAAACTTCAGGTGAAGATACTCACCAAACATAGCAGCGGTCATGGCATTTATCTGCCGGTTTAAACCGATCAGTTCTTCGGCCACCGGTTTAAGGGCTGCTTATGCATCCTCAGCTCTCTTTTGCAATGCGGTCTTCTCTATGACCCAATCCACCCGCTCCTTCTTAAAAGTTTCTTATAGCTTCTCCATGGCTTCTAAGGCACTGGTCAGTTCCTCTTTGGCTTTGGAGGTTTATGCTTGCTGGGATTTAGTATTTTCTTGGAGATCAACGGTTTGGGCCTCCTTTTTGCTCAGTTCAGCCTATATGAGATAGACATATCATGAGTTGGTAGTACATATTTGAAGTACCAAGCACATAACAAGTTATACACTTGGCACTTGGGGGCTAATGCCTATTTGCTTGATTATCAGAAATTTTTTACAAGTCCCAAGCGCAATACAAGTATTATTCTTGGCACTTGGGGGCTAATGTACATTTGCTCAAAGTAACATTGGTCAAAGTCCCGGTTCAGCTTGGAAAGATAAACCAGCCCTTGGGGACTACATAGGCGAAAGTTAAAAGATTACAATTCTAAAGTACCGCTTCATCTTAAAAATATCAACCGGCCCTTGGAGGCTAAGCATGCAAAGTTGAGATATTAGAAAGTCCCGGTTCAGATTGGCATCATAAATCAGCCCTTGGGGGCTACTGGAGTTGGTACTTGAAATTGGACATAAGAGAGAAACATTTATGTAGTTACCTCATATCGCTCCTTCAACAGATTCACTAAACCGGCTTCGTAGTCGCGGCTTGTGTACAGACGGTTTAAAAAACCAGAATGAAGTTCTTGGGTGTTGAGGTGGGCGTAGCTTGACAAGTATGCGTTCCACTTGCCTTTGCCCATAGAAGAAAGCTCTTCCTTGGCACTATGTTTTGATAAAGCAATAGGATTGCCAGGAGTGGTGTGGCCAAAGCCGTTAATCGTAATGTCATCTTCCTTGTCATCAGCAGCCTGCACTGGAGTTGACGATTTATCAGTAGCCTTAGCCGAACTTGATGGTTTATCATCAGTGCGGATCGGGCTTGTCGGTTTATCAGCATGGCCTGTTGCATCAACTTCTACTTATTCAACAAAAAAGTCATGATCTTGAGGTGGCGGATCATCAAGCATGGCGTCATCATTTGTTTCTTCCGGTTCTAGAGTTCTCTCCGGTTCAATATCCACATTATCATCAGACGGTTTATTTACCCAAGCTTTCTTACTGGGTGTGGCCTTGGCTCTGAAAGGGAAAAATATGAAGGTTAGTATAAAACACAAGTATAAAGCGTCAAAAGTTTAAGTTTAAAGTGTTTACCCATGAACAGTCTTAAGAGGAGGGAGTTGTGTGGCCGTTGATTCACCAGATGATGAATGAGGCGTTCCCTAATAATTTGAATCGGGCGGATTAATAGGTTGTTGGAAATAACATGCCTTGGGATAAGAAGTATCAGAAGTGTGTGAAACCTCAGATTGACATTTCCGAATCGGAGTGTTCGGTAAACCGACTGAAGTGAGTACTTGGCCGCTGTGCCGGGTTGTGCGGCGAGCTTCGTGTTGCTGCTTCTTCAAAAGAAAGTTTGGGTCCAAGTAATCTATGGGGTGAGAAAATCTTATTTTCCGGATTGTTTGACAGATTTTCTATGTTGGCAGAGTGTCTGAACCGGAGGAAAGAGTAATTACCTCTGCATCATCGGCTTGGCTGCCTTCAACATCATCCTGATAATAATCATTGTCAATGTGGTGTATGAAAAATGAACCAAGAGAGTCAAGTTCTACCTCTTAGTCCGGATTATCAAGGTCCTCATTGAGGTTCAACCTGGTGGATTCAGCTGCCTTCTTCTTGGCAGGTTTCTTGACAACCTTCGTCTTTGGTCGAGGGGTCTTGGCTGGTCTATCTTGAGGTTTCTTCTTCCAAAAATGAGTCGTCACCCTGTTAAAAGATTGATAGAGGATATAAAAATTACACAGTTAAGAATATCAACTACAAGCAGGAGTTAGGCAATTCTTACAGGTGGCGGTTTATTCAAAGTATAGAAGGGCCTTAACCCGGTCTTGCTGCAGACAACCTCCGATTCATTCAGTATTTTCTTAACAGACTCAGTAACTTCAGACTCTGTTAGCTGAATATCAATATGTCGTTGAGGATATTTTGAGTCCCCTGTGTACTCACACATTAAACTGGGGCAACGGCTTAACGGTAAAATACTCCAAGATACCCAGCAACGAACAAAGTCAACTCCTGTCAAACCATTAGCCATAAAAGCTCTGAGCTTGGCGAGTTGTGGTGCATATGTGGCCTGTTCCTTGGCAGTCAGCCATTGCGGAAATGGATGTGTGTTGGTAAGCCGGTGAGCACGATAACCCGACAGAGGGTTCTCATCATCAGGGGAAGTATCCTTACAGTAGAACCAAGTCTGGTTCCAATCCTTAGGATGACTATGAAGTTTGGCGTGAGGGAAGCTGACGTCCTTCCTTTTCTAAATGGAAACGCAGCCAAGTTCAGTGTTGGGCCCGTCTACAAATTCAGTACTACGGTTCAAGTAGAAAAAATCCCTGAACAATTCGACGGTCAGCTCTTCTTGCAGATAGGCCTCACAAAACACTTGAAAGTTGAGAATATTGGACACAGAGTTAGGTCCAATATCTTGAGGGTGGATCTGGAAGCTGGCAAGCACATCACGAAAAAACTTGGATCCGGGCGGGTTAAAACCACAGCTCATATGATCAACAAATAGCACTACCTCGCCATCCTTGGGGGTAGGAGGTTTTTTTGGACCGGGAACTCGCCAGTGGATTTTGCTTCATTTTGATAAAGAGACAGTTCTGACGCATCCATCTAGTTGCTCTTCAGTAACCCGGGAACAGGCCCAGTTACAAGCATAAAATTGTTTGGCCATTTCAAATGAAGAGCTGGAAAAAGATTAATGTCGGTTTAAGGTTTATGACGGACATGCATAAAGTGACATAAGATCAAAAGGACAAGACAGAGGCGGATGCACATTGTTAAACCAGAGCCCGACAAGGATAAACGAATCGATGGTTTAAAGGGGGACTAATGGTAGCTGCCGGATTATCATTTCCTAAAAAGGTTAAACCGCCTACATTAGTATGGAAGGCACATATCTAAAATATTTAAGTAAGGGAAAAACAAGTTTCACAGATCGATATGGTAATTTCAGATCTGCAGCGTATCAGTAAATCGGAACATATTCAGACTCAAAATACAGGTGTTTAAGTAGTTCGTCAGGTCCAGGTGAGTTTTTCTATGCAGAGAAGATGTTCTAAGGATGAAAAAGGGGATTACAACTACGACTGCGCAAAAAATGTCGGAATCTGAGTTCGCTCCTTACACTATGGAGATGAACAGAGAAGAACAGCCGCGAGCTTTGATGAACACTGAAACTCTAATGGCGAATCTAGAGCAAGGGAAAGGGAAAACTTACTGTTGCTGACGGAGCAGTGAAGGCACGCCGCGTTTCTCTGGTATGTTCAGGTTGATGCAGCGCCCGGAGATGATGTCGAGGGCGGAGCTTGATGACGGCGGCCACGCGCAAGGGTCAGGTCGGCGCAAGGAAGAAGAGGACGTGAGGAGGCACGGGGGGGATGAAAAGGACCCCCCGGTCTTATTTATAAGGTGAAGGGATAAGTGACAGGCGCGAAAATCGAGGAGCACAAAAATTGGATCTATGACAAAGTTGTCGCCTCGATTATCGGAGGCTTATTAATTAAGGTGAGACATACAATTTTTAATAATAGGTGACGTCATGGCGGTTTATTACAATCTTGGAGGATGATGTCACGGCGGATTACAAGGATATGCAAAGGTGCTAAAAAGGGGAATTTTTCTAAGTGTTGAAGATTGACACGAACAGGTTCAAATCAATCTGGGGCCTAATGTTGGGAATATTACTACTGCGTATAAACCGGCCAGGAGGGGCCGGGTTATGCCTATAATGAGTTATTTATATCTGAAGCCCATGAAGATAAGGAGTATGGCGCTTTACGAAGGAGAGCTAGCACGGAGGCCCAGGGCCCAAAGGCGGTTTAGGGCCCATAGACATAAACCGCCATATGGCATGTAACTTGTATTGTAAGATAGGAAAGGGTAGAAACCAGGCCGGACACGTTTATGAGCCGGCCAAGATTCTGTAAACCGGCGAGCGTTAACCTATGTATATAAAGGGACGACCCGGCGGCGGTTTAGGGAGACAACAACAACTCGAGAGCCAGGCAAAGCGGATTCGCTCCCTAGTCATCGAGACCCTAGCAATTCCATCACAACTGGAGTAGGCTTTTACCTTCATCGTAAGGGGCCAAACCAGTATAATTCCTTGTGTCCTTTGTCCATTTTAACCCCTTTAAGCTAACCCGTCGTGATGGGTCCATGGCTCCATGACAAAACCACGACACTATGGTTAGGTTTACCTTAATACTTCTGTTGTAGTTGCGCATGCTTTTAATGGGGGTTAATTATAAGTGGGATGCTTGTCCAAGTAAGGACAACACCCAAGCACCGGTCCACCCACATATCAAATTATCAAAGTACCGAACGCGAATCATATGAACGTGATGAAAACTAGCTTGACGATAATTCCCATGTGTCCTCGGGAGCGCTTTTCTCTATATAAGAAATTGTCCAGGCTTGTCCTTTGCTACAAAAAGGATTGGGCCATATTGCTTCAATTTATTCACACTTGTTACTTGTTAGTCGTTACCAATTACCTTATCACAAAACTATGTGTTACCGATAATTTCAGTGCTTGCAGAGAATACGTTACTGAAAACTGCTTATCATTTCCTTCTGCTCCTCGTTGGGTTCGACACCCTTACTTATCGAAAGGACTACGATAGATCCCTATACTTGTGGGTCATCAAGACTCTTTTCTGGCGCTGTTGCCGGGGAGTGAAGCGCCTTTGGTAGGTGGAATTTGGTAAGGAAAAATTTATATAGTGTGCTGAAATTTACTGTCACTTGTTACTATGGAAAGTAATCCTTTGAGGGGGTTGTTTGGGGTATCTTCACCCCGACCGGTAGAGCAAATAGTTGCTCCTCAACCTACTGGACCTACTGAAAATGAAAATGTTTACTTCAAAATTCCTTCGGTTATGATAGAGAAACTGCTAGCTAATCCTTTTGCAGGAGATGGAACATTGCATCCCGACTTACACTTAATCTATGTGGATTAAGTTTGTGGATTATTTAAGCTTGCAGGTATGACCCATGATGTTATCAAGAAGAAGGTCTTCCCTTTATCTTTGAAGGGAGATGCATTGACATGGTATAGGCTATGTGATGATATGGGATCATGGAACTACAAATGGTTGAAAGTGGAATTCCATCAGAAGTTTTATCCTATGCATCTTGTTCATCGTGATCATAATTATATATATAATTTTTGGCCTCACGAAGGAGAAAGCATCGCTCAAGCTTGGGGGAGGCTTAAGTCAATGTTATATTCATGCCCCAATCATGAGCTCTCAAGAGAAATGATTATTCAAAATTTTTATGCTCGGCTTTCAGACAACAATCGCTCCATGCTCGATACTTCTTGTATTGGTTCCTTTATGATGAAGACTATTGAATTCAAATGGAATTTCTTGGAGAGAATTAAACACAACTCTGAAGATTGGGATCTCGATGAAGGTAAGGAGTCAGGTATAACACCAAAGTTTTATTGTGTTAAATGTTTTATGGATACCGATGTTTTCCGTAAATTTAGCACTAAATATGGACTTGACTTTGAGATAGTAGCTTCTTTCTGTGAATCCTTTGCTACTCATGTTGATCTCCCTAAGGGGAAGTGGTTTAAATATAATCCTCCCATTGAAGTAAAAGTAGTTGCACCTATTAAAGTTGAAGAAAAGACTATCACTTATAATGATCCTGTTGTTCCGTGATGATACGTGTTTGTCACAGTAGGTCGCGTTTTTTGTCATGCATGTACATCCATGAAGAATTTATGACAGAATCAAGATAGTCATACCTGTGCTGTCGTAGAAGTGTTCCATGACATTACCAAAATTATCATCACGGAAGTGTCCACTTCCATGATGATAAATCGTGCGTCACAGAAGTGCTTTCGTCAAGGGTGACCGACACATGGCATCCACCGTAACGGAACACCGTTAAGCTATCGGGTCAGGTTTTGGATCTGATAACCCGTTAACAGCCCCGACCAATGGGAAATTTCCACGTGTAAAATTCTTATTGGCCAGACGAAACACGTGTCAGCTCGTCAGTGGTTCAGATAGGCGCTTATGATACGTCGACATGTGGCACGGCCCAACAGAGGCCCATTCCTGTGAAAAGGCCGGCCCGTTTGACTTGGTCAAAAGGTGACGGGCCGGCCCATGTAAAGCTTGTTAACGGCCCTTTTCGCATATAGCCCATTTACCACCCGCTAACCCAAGGCCCGTTATGCCCTATCCGAATTAGGCCCAGTAGCGTCATCTGGGCCACCCAATATGATTCTAGCCCGTTTTCACTTTTGGCCCATGTATGGCCCAGGACGTCTTTTGGCCCATATGAGACCCTATGTAACTCTTGGCCTATTAATGGCCCGTGGTGAAACTGGCCCGTAATGAACAGTGTATCACTTTACACCCATTAACGACCAGTGGTGAAACTGGCCCGTAATGAGCAGTGTATCACTTTATACCCATTAACGGCCCGTTATTCCGTTGGGCCGTTTCCAGCCCATGTTTTCTTTCGGCCTTCTTAGAGCCCATTTATTCTTGGGCTCATTTCTAGCATTCGTTTACTTACGGCCCGTTACTATCATTTTCTGCTTGTGGGCCAAATTCAGCCTGTGGTTACAGTCGGCCTGTTTTTGGTCCGTTAATACGTTGGGCCGTTTTCATAGCGTCATCAAATACAGCCTATTAATGATGGCCCGTTATGGTCGATTCCAACTCTAGCCCGTTTACGACCATAATGCGGCCTGTTATTGGCCCATGTTTGGCCATCGATCATACTGCCCGTATAAGGCCCATTGATGATACAGCCCATAGAAGGCCCATTGTTTCTACGGCCCGTAGAAGGCCCATTGTTTCTATGGCCCGTAGAAGGCCCACTATTTCTACGGCCCGTAGGAGGCCCAGTGTCACTACAGTAAATATTAGCACATGGTTATTGTGGCCTACTTTTAAAAAATAGGTTATTGCAGCCACTAGCAAACCGCGGAAAAAGAACTGCAATGACTAGAAGCAAACAAATAAACAAGACAACAAGGAAATAAATAAGCAAGCAACTTACGCTAGGCTATCACGGCTATCACACGTATTACATCCACTGGGCATCAAAGTTCGCCACCAGTGCAAATAAACGCGCCGACAAAAGAATATACAAAACTGAGAGCACTTCAGAAGGCACTAGGCCTGGCCAGGTCGCCCCCCCAAACAGCTGAAGAAGTTGAGTAGACCTCAGTTGTGTCAACGATAGATGCATCAACACTAGATTTAAGGCATGATGGTGTGCACGACAGTCCTCTGACATCTTCATTGCATCTTTGACTTCAAGTCGGAGCTGAGCTAAAGCAGGCCTTTCCGCTTTAAGTTGAGACTGAAGAAGTCGAACTGATTGAGGCAACTGCACAGAGGTTGCCTCACACCTGCTGATGAGTAGCTTCAACTCACTGTCTTCATCAAGACAGGACCTTGGGGTCATCTCGCTGTCCTCAAGATGGTTTGGCTCACTATCTTCCCTAAAGTTCTGCCTGGCATAAGAGATACGAGTCTGTAAGAGAAACAAGGAGACACGTAACAGGTTTCACAATTATATAAGCAAATAAATGGACCTGTTCTGCATAAGGAACGTGTTTTTACAACTACAATTTGAAACTGGTAGTTGTTGCAAACATCCAATCAGATGTAAACATCAAAGCAAACAACAGTGGAGGAAATGATGCCTATCCAAATCTATACTAGAACAAAGTTTCAAGGCTTGAGAAGGATGAACTTACATTACATGTTTGTCGGCGTTCTGGGAACGGGGGTCCCCAGACTTGCCTGCCTGCGGCCTGCGGCGTGGCTTAAAAGGGGGCCCAGCACGGCCCATCTTCGTCAACAAAGACCCAAGACCCTCGCGAGGGGCCACGCCTCGCGGGGCGGACGACGCGAAGCTTCCTCAGGCACGGCCTCACCAGGATGGCTCACGAGGAGGCGGAGAGATCAAGGCAGGGTACCTCATGAGGTGCCCGTGACGCAAGCCATGACGACCAAGGGCGCCAGGCGGGTGCCAGCCCACGCAATGTCCTCCTTACTCTTTGGTGCAAAGGAAGCAAGCGCAGCCGCGGAGTACCGAGGCATCAGGCAAAGGTTGCCATTTCGGTGCAACAAGACCAGGACCAGGAGGACTGCAAGACGGAGGTCACTTTGGAGCCCAAGACCGCGTCACCACCAGAGCTTGCTGCAGGTGAAGACTACTTTTGTCAGGATAGCTGGTACTAGCTGTCCCCCTTCAAATTAGCCCGCCATTGTTGGCTCCCTTCTCGCTCGATATTTGGGAAGAGGACCAGGGCCTTTATAAATAGGACCAGCCACCCAAAGAGGAGAGGGGGTTTGATGAGAGGGAGAGAGAAGGGTGGCTGAACTCCTCCTAGTAGTTCATCGCCCCAGCCAAGGACAGACCCTCGCGAGGCTGTTCTTCCTTGTATCATTCATCATCATCAGCCCAAGAGGCAATCCACCACGCCACACACTAGAGTAGGGTATTACACCACAACGGTGGCCCGAACCAGTATAAACCATGTGTCCCTTGTGTTGTTCTTTCCATAGCTTAGATCTTAGTGAGGCGGAGGGGTGCAGGTAGGTAGGAAGCGAAATCTCCGTGCGCACCCCAGTGTTCGAACCTCAAGGGTCTGCCGGAACCCAAAATCCGACATTTGGCGCGCCAGGTAGGGGTGCACCGGAGTTTTCTCTTCCGCCACCGCCACGGCCTGCCTCACGATGAGTAGCGCATCGCCCGCTCCGGCCGCCGGCGCCAGCATGGGGCCCAGGGGGCTCCGAGCCCTGACCCCAGCCCTGCAACGGGTACGGTGGCCGGACAAGTTCAAGCCAACGACGCCGCCGCGCTACGGCGGCGCGACAGATCCGCTGGCCTTTTTGCTAGTGAGCGAGGAGGCCCTCCTCGAAGCTAGAGGTGACGATAGGGTCATGGCCAACTGGCTCCCCGTGGCCCCCACCGGCGCTTCGCGCACATGGCTGCTCCACCCGCCGGCAGCCTCCATGGCCTCTTTGGAAGAGCCCCACAGCCTCTTCCCCGCCCATCGCGCTACACCAACACCCCCGGTCGTCACGGCCCTCCTGGGCGGCTCGCAGGCGCCGCCTACAAGTCACCACGTCAAGCCGTTCATCCGCCGGGTCAGTGCCACTTCTACGCGGCAGGGGGCTCTCCCGGACCGGGCGGCGCCCAAGGCCGGCCTGACCTTCAGCTCGGAGGACCACCCTCCCAACTCGGCCTACTCGGGTGCGCTTCCCATGCTGTGCACCCCCACCATCTGCCAGGTGGCCATCACCAGAACTCTCATCGATGGCGGTGCGGGCCTTAGCGTGCTCTCGGTCGAGGCCTTCGACCTCCTCCGCATACCCCTGGAACGGCCGCAACCCGGCAAGCCCTTCTCAGGCATTGGGGGCGGATCATCCAGCTTTTTGGGACAGATCCGGCTCCCAGTAACCTTCGGCACCTACAACAACTTCCGCACGGAGCTGGTCGACTTCGACATCGCCCCCATCGGCCTCCCCTACAACGCCATCCTCGGCTACCCAGCGCTAGCCCAATTCATGGCTGCGACGCACCCGGCGTACAACCTCATGAAGATGCCCGGGAGCAGCGGTGTCCTCACCATGCACGGGGACACCGGAGACGCGCTGCGGGTGCTCAAGCTCGCCTTCAAGACGGCGGCGTCGGCGCAGCCCGCCGACTCGGAGACCCCCGAGCCCAACCTCGAACCCGAGCAGGAGGAGGCCCTGGTCGGGTTCCTGCGCGCAAACAAGAAGGTATTCGCTTGGGAGCCTGACCAGTTGGCAGGGATCCCTAGGAGAGTAATCGAGCATCACCTCAACGTGTGCCCCAACGTGTGCCCTGTGAAGCAGAAGGCCAGGCGGCAGTCCACAGAAAAGCAGGCCTTCATCGTCCAAGAGACCCGCAAATTAGAAGCCGCTGGGGTCATTCGCGAGGTCCGATACCCGGATTGGTTGGCCAACCATGTTGTTGTGCCAAAGAAGGGAGGGAAGGAGCGCATGTGTGTCGACTTCACCAATCTCAACAAAGCATGCCCGCAAGATCTGTTCCCGCTTCCCCGCATCGACCAGATCGTCGATTCCACCGCGGAATGCGACCTGCTATGCTTCTTGGATGCCTTTTCTGGGTATCACCAGATCAAGATGGCGGTGGAAGACGTCAAGAAGACAGCCTTCCTAACCCCGTGTGGGGTGTACTGTTACGCGTGCATGCCATTCGGGCTGCGTAACGCAGGGGCGACCTTTCAGCGGCTGATGCACATCACCTTGGGCCCGCAGCTCGGGAAGAATGTTGAAGCTTACGTCAATGACATTGTGGTAAAGTCTCAGGAGGCCAGGACCCTGATACAAGACCTGGAGGAAACCTTCGCGAGCCTCAACGCAGTGAACCTACGGCTCAACCCAGAGAAGTGTGTGTTCGGAGTCCCCTCGGGCAAGCTCTTGGGTTTCCTCGTGTCCCACCGAGGCATTGAGGCTAACCCGGAAAAGGTCAAGGCGGTGGAAGACATGAGCCCGCCAAAGACCCTCAGAGAAATGTAGAAGCTCACTGGGCGCGTGACCGCGCTAGGGCGCTTCATCTCCAAGCTGGGGGAACGAGCACTGCCCTTCTTCCAGCTAATGAAGAAAAAGGGGTCCTTTGAGTGGACTGAAGAGGCCGACAAGGCGTTCCAGGATCTCAAGAGATACCTGACCAGCCCACCGTTCATGGTGGCTCCGCGCCCTCAAGAGCCCCTGGTGCTTTACCTCGCCGCCACTCCGTACTCCGCCAGCGCAGCCCTGGTGGCGGTTAGAGAGGAGCGCCGAATCAAAACCGCAGCAGCAGCCCGGGACAAGGCAAAGCAGGAACAAGAAAGATCCACAGAAACCGCCACCGCGGCCGAGGAGGATCAGCCGCCACAGAGGAGTGCACCGGAGGCGGAAGAGGCCCCTCCCCCAGATGGCCAGCCTCAGAAGGCCTCATCGCCTCAAGAAGCGCCATGGTCTCCGAAGGGAGCCGCCAGCACTGATGCACCCAACCTCGTAGAGCACCCGGTGTACTTCGTCAACACGGTGTTGCAGGATGCGAGGGCACGGTACCCCATGCCTCAGAAACTCCTCCTCGCGCTACTGGTGGCCTCGCGCAAGCTGCGGCACTATTTTCAGGGTCACCCCATCAAGGTCGTCTCATCATACCCCCTGGACAGAGTGCTCAGGAGCCCTAACTCAGCTGGAAGGGTCGCTGAGTGGAACATAGAACTGCAAGCATTTCAGCTCGAATTCAGCACGACCAGAGTCATCAAGGGAGCAGCGTTGGCAGATTTTGTGGCAGAATGGATGGAGGCACCGGGCCTCAAGGCCGACGAGGATCGGTCCCTCTCCCCGGGAAGCGAGGCGCCAGAAGGCTGGGTCATGTACTTCGATGGGGCATTCTCCAGGCATGGCGCTGGGGCTGGGGCGGTGCTTATATCGCCCACTCAGGACAAGCTCTACTACGCTGTGCATCTTTGTTTCCAGCAAGGTGAAAAGGTCTCCAACAACATAGCAGAGTATAAGGGTTTAATAGCGGGCTTGAAGGCCGCAGCTGCCCTGGGGGTGAAACGCCTCACCATCAAGGGCGATTCGCAGCTCCTTGTCAATTTCTCCAACAAGGTGTACGAGCCGAAATATGAGCACATGGAAGCCTACCTTGCGGAGGTCCGCAGGATGGAGAAGCAGTTCTGGGGGTTGGAGTTGCAGCATGTGCCCCGTGGCACCAATCAGGAGGCCGACGACATCGCCAAATGGGCGTCCAGGCGGCTACCTCAGGAGCCTGGCGTTTTCGAGGAGCACCTCTTCAAGCCCTCGGCCCTGCCGTCATTATCAAACACGGCTCAGCCCCGGGAGGAGCTCCCCCAACCACCTGCCTCAGGAGCCCCGGCCTGTGGCCCAGCCTCAGGAGCACGCCTGCTCCTAACGATGGAACCTCAGGAGGGATGTTGGATCACGGAGCTCCAGAGTTACTTAACACAAGGGACCCTACCGGAGAAGGAGGAGGAAGCGGAGTGAGTGGCACGCCAGGCCACGGCATACTGCATCAAGGATGGAGAGCTCTACCGGAAGCGACCAAACGATGTATCACTGCGCTGCATCTCCAGGGAGCAAGGGAAGGAACTGCTGGAAGATATACACGGCGGAGACTGTGGACATCATTCATCATCACGGACCCTCGTCGGCAAGGCGTTCCGCAGTGGGTTTTATTGGCCCACCGCGCTCAATGACGCCGTCGAACTAGTGAAAGCTTGTGAGGCCTGCCAGTCCACGCCAAGCAGATCCATCAGCCAGCAGGAGGCCTCCAGACTATACCCCTTTCGTGGCCATTCGTAGTCTGGGGGCTAGACATCTTGGGCCCGTTTCCTTGGGCGCCAGGGGGCTACCGCTACCTCTACGTCGTCGTGGAAAAGTTCACCAAGTGGGCTGAAGTAGAGGCTGTCCGCACCATTCCCACGGGCTCCGCGGTCAAGTTCATCAAGGGCATCGTGAGCCGGTTCGGGGTGCCGAACCGCATCATCACGGACAATGGTTCGCAGTTCACCAGTAACCTCTTCAAAACATACTATGCTAACCTTGGAACGCAGATATGCTACGCTTCGGTGGCACACCCCCGAAGCAACGGCCAGGCCGAGCGAGCCAACGTGGAGGTCCTGAGGGGCCTCAAGACCAGGACGTTCAAGAAGAAGCTGGAGGCCTGCGGCAGAGGTTGGTACGACGAGCTTCAGTCCGTGTTGTGGTCCATCCGCACAACCATGACCAAGCCGACTGGAGAGACCCCGTTCTTCCTGGTCTACGGAGCCGAAGCGGTCCTCGCTCACGAGGTCAGACGTCGCTCTGCACGGGTCCTGGCATTCGACGAGGCGCAGCAGGACGCCATGCGGGGGATGGACCTCATGCTGGGGGAGGAACGTCGCCCAGAAGCCGCGCTGCGAGCGGCGAGGTACCAACAAGCACTGCGGCGATATCACTGCCGCAACATCCGCCCCAGAACTCTCGAGGTAGGAGACCTCGTGCTCAGGCGGGTTCTCTCCAGGGAGGGGCTGCACAAGCTCTCTCCCATGTGGGAGGGCCCGTTCAAAGTTGTTCATGTTTCCAGGCCCGGCTCCGCGCGCTTGGAGACTCAGGAGGGGGCGCCAGTCCAGAACGCATGGAACATCCAGCACCTCCGGAGGTTCTACCCCTAAAAAGGCCCAGAGCCTGTGAAGAAGGCGAATGCCTGTGAAGCTGTCGCATTTTGGAAAAGGCCCGGAGCCTATGAAGAAGGCGAATGCCTGTGAAGCTGTCGCGTTTTGAAAAAGGCCCGGAGCCTGTGAAGAAGGCGAATGGCTGTGAAGCTATCGCGTTTTGGAAAAGGCCCGGAGCCTGTGAAGCTGTCGCGTTTTGGAAAAGGCCCGGAGCCTGTGAAGAAGGCGAATGCCTGTGAAGCTGTCGCATTTTGGAAAAGGCCCGGAGCCTGTGAAGAAGGCGAATGCCTGTGAAGCTGTCGCATTTTGGAAAAGGCCCGGAGCCTGTGAAGAAGGCGAATGCATGTGAAGCTGTCGCGTTTTGGAAAAGGCCCAGAGCCAGTGAAGAAGGCGAATGCGTGTGAAGCTGTCGCGTTTTGGAAAAGGCCTGGAGCCTGTGAAAAAGGCCAACGCCTGTGAAGCTCGCCCCCCATGACACTCTCATGTAATAATGAGTTGGAGCTGTACACGCCCCGGAGTCTCAGGAGCGCCGGCCTCAGGCCCTGGGGCTCCCTCCCACGCCCAGTGGCAGCACTTAGCTCCGCGCTGGTGAGAAGACGTCGAAGACTGGATTAGGTGCCAGACGCGACTTTTCAGTTGCTTTCCGCAGTTGGCTTGTTCCTTCTCATTCGAGGTTTTATTGAAGTTGTTGTCGTCTTTGGCTTGTGGTTCTTCGACTTTTCGCTCTCCTGCCACGATTTCTCTTTTGCAAGGCCTCGCGAGGGAGGGGGACAGCCGAGCGCCCTCGCGAGTGTTCCTATCCTAGTCATTCAAGGGTTTGGCGACCTGGGTCCATTACAGGAGCACCCCTCCAGTCCGTGCCCCACGGGCACCGCGACACGAACACAGGGCCTGGGTCGGTCGCCCCCCACGGCTGGGGCCGAGAACTACCCACGCGCGGGCACGGAGCCGGAAGGCACGATAACGGAAGCAATGATGATTAACAGCAATAACCCAAACACGCCCCCGCGGGGCTCCACACTACTGTCTTTTTGCGCAGGAAAAAGGAAAAAAAAGAACAAGTCAGGCGTAGCCCCCCTCACACCGGCCTGCAGGGAGGACTCGAGCCGCCCCAGGGGCTCAAGCAGACTCCCTCTCGCGCTTCATCGAGGCGCGACAGCGGGCAGACACGCCACCACCCCCCAAGCAGATACGATGGCGTGGAGGCTGACCACGGCCACCGCTAGAAGAGTCGCCGCTCGAAGAAGAACCGGAGAAGCTTGAGGAACCCTGAGCGCCACCAGACACGCGAGCGCTGTCTTCTCCATCATCGTCGGAGCTGGGTTCCCGGCCGCGGTCGTCGTCCTCAGGGCAACACCCCGCGCGGCGACCATCTTCCCCAAACACCCTCACATAGAGGGTGGCATCACCGTCAAACTTGAAGTGCAGGGTGCACCGACGCCTCAGGCCGTGCGAGCGGGCAAACGTCTGCCAACCGCGGGCCAAGGCCAAGCTCCCAGCCACGGAGACCTCCAGTGAAGCCCATGAGGCCCGGCTGCAGCAGCCGTCCGCCTGGAGCCAGAGGCCGCCCGGGGCGCCGGCCGGAAGCCCGCCGAGGAGGAAGCGAGGAAGTGGAAGCCGGGTGCTAGTCGGTTCTACCGACCACACGACGAACTCCGGCAGCACCTCTGCAGCGCGAAAGAGCGGCCTAGGGGGACACGCGACCGAAGCGCGCCCCCCGGCCGCAACAGCCCGACCATCACCTTGCTGGGAATCGTCTCCGCGGCCGCGGGGAGCTGCCATGGAGGCCACAGGATGCTTGTGAGGGCGCCCTCGGCCGCGCTTGGGCGGGGAAGAGGCAGGCTCTATCCGGTGAGCCTTCCCCTTCTCTGCGGCCGAGAACCTCCTCACCGGGGCCATGAAGAAGAAGGAGAAGCAAGGGGGAATGAGCTGGAAGGGCGCGCGCCAATCCGTACTTATAGCCGGCAAGGGCCAACTGTCGGCCCCCACTATCACAGGTAATCATGACCCGCTTTGCATGTAGGGACTTGTCCAATCCGTGCAGTTGCCAAGGCGCCATGGGGAAGTGGAGACGCTCACGTCCAATCAACCGCCACGTGGCGCCCAAGACCGCAGGCTGTTAGGGCCCGTGGTGCTTCGCTCTTGCCCTTCCGCCTCCCTGCACGGCCAAGTCCGGGCGCGCCTTGGGCCCGGGGGCTACTGTCGGTGTTTTGGGAATGGGGGTCCCCAGACGTGCCTGCCTGCGGCCTGTGGCGTGGCTTAAAAGGGGGCCCAGCACGACCCATCTTTGTCAACACAGACCCAAGACCCTCGCGAGGGGCCAAGCCTCGCGGGGCGGACGACGCGGAGCTTCCTCAGGCACGGCCTCACCAGGCTGGCTCATGAGGAGGCGGAGAGATCAAGGCGGGGTACCTCACGAGGTGCCCATGACGCAAGCCATGACGACCAAGGGCGCCAGGCGGGTGCCAGCCCGCGTAGTGTCCTCCTTTCCTCTTTGGTGCAAAGTGAGCAAGCGCAGCCGCGGAGTACCGAGGCATCAGGCAAAGGTTGCCATTTTGGTGCAACAAGACCAGGACCAGGTGGACTGCAAGATGGAGGTCACTGTGGAGCCCAAGACGGCGTCACCACCAGAGCTTGGTGCAGGCGAAGACTACTTTTGTCAGGATAGCTGGTACTAGCTGTCCCCCTTCAAATTAGCCCGCCATTGTTGGCTCCCTTCCTGCTCGATATTTGAGAAGAGGACCAGGGCCTCTATAAATAGGACCAGCCAACCACAGAGGAGAGGGGGTTCGATTAGAGAAAGAGAAGGGTGGCTGAACTCCTCCCAGCAGTTCATCGCCCCAGCCAAGGACAGACCCTCGCGAGGCTGTTCTTCCTTGTATCATTCATCATCATCAGCCCAAGAGGCAATCCACCACGCCACACACTAGAGTAGGGTATTACACCACAACGGTGGCCCGAACCAGTATAAACCCTGTGTCCCTTGTGTTGTTCTTTCCATAGATTAGATCTTAGCAAGGCGGAGGGGTGCAGGTAGGTAGGAAGCGAAATCTCCGTGCACACCCTAGTGTTCGAACCTCAAGGGTCTGCCGGAACCCAAAATCCGACAATGTTAACACAGGCTGGACAAAGCCCTTCTCCATGTTGATGGAAGGATAATTCAATAAATTCCCCAAAGAAAATTCTTTATAATCGTTGCCATTATTCTACATTTTGCAAAGAGTAAATATAGATCAAATAATATTGGAAGAAACAGAGGATAATGAAGCTCAGGTGTAGACTAATGATACATAATCCAATAGCAATTAATTAAGTACAGCGTTACAAGGCAAAAGGGAGAGAGGTACTGACAAGAGCAATGCAGAGCCCATTATTGTTTTGAGATCGTATGATCCTTTGAGCAAGGCGATTCATCTGAAATTAGTTTTCATACAAGAGAGAAGGTAAGCCACAAGTAGAAATTTAGGAGTTCAAATTTTGAATTGATATCATAGACAGTACCTGACGCTGGGCTCCCAGCAGTTCTAATAGGGGTTTGGCCACTGGAGTAGGGGTAAAGTGTGGTACAGTTGGGCCTGTTTTTTCTGTGGCTGCTGATCTATATGATTTAACAGGTATCACTACCTTTTCCAAATACCTAGTTTGTACTCCTTGACAACCTGCACTCACCCTCTTCCTTTTGGACACCTATTACGAAAGAACAACATTTGACTGGAAAAACATAGTGTGACGACACATGGAATAGGTACAGAAAATTGATAGGTATGGCATATACTCATATATGATGCTTAAACTAAGCAGATGGTGTAACAAAGTAGAAGTAATGCAAGAGGTCAGAAGCAAAATATGTGCGACCAATACAACTTTGCAAAGTTAGAGCAAGCACCTTGATGGGTGAATAAGATAGGCCATCCTCCACCATGCGAAGTTTGTTAGGCAGTGGATCATTCCGCAATATTCCTCTCGTGTGCCCATTCTCATATTCATTTTGATAATGTTCAATATCTGACATGCATGAAAACATAAAAACAAGTGAGATTTTCTTTGTAATGCAGAACTGATTCTAATCCAATACTGCCTCCCTGTAAACCCCTTTGTGCTATCTCTGCAATTCTTTTAAAAGATGCCATGCATGCTGTAATTTGTTGTGTCCATTAATATAATGTGGCCTACTACTCAAAATATGAGAGCTCCAAAAGTGATGACACTTCGCAGATGATAGCTTCAACATATAGTAAAGAAGAACAAGTCGACCTGACCTAACAGATTCAAAATATACTAAGGGAGAAAAACTTGACCTAACCAATCGACCGCAAGAGAAGAGTATCATGTTAAATAAGAGCAGAAGAGCAAGCAGATTGAAGATATTACAAGTCTTTTAATACAATGTCGGTTGGCCACCCATGATGAACCAGAGCGCACAGAGAAATACTATTCTTTCCGGTCTCTCCATATGTGGCTCACATGCATTTCGAATCTAAAGTAGGAACATTTAGCAAACCAATTAAACATCTCTCAGTTTTACTAATATCAGCAATAGTATCAGATATGAATTTGTACAACTAAGCTTGTTTAGCTCGATGGGTGGAGAAGTGCTATTACGACACGAACCACGTAGGCTGATTCTGGTCATCATAAAATGGGGAAAACATAAGCATGATGAGTACAATGTTGACCATGGCAGTGGGATGGCAGATCTGAAGCTGCAAACCGTGCAAAGGGTAGTTAGCAACCGATGTTTGCTTTGAAATAACAACTAAGATTTGGTATGGACAATAAAGTACGGTCAACAAGTGACGAAGAAATGCAATTATGCTGTCTCTCTATGTCGTGACATGCATTTGGAAACTCAAGTGGTACCTTTAGCTAACCAATTAAATGTGTCGGTTAACTAATATCAGTATCATATCACAATCATATTTGAACAACTAAGCTTTCAAATTCTGAGTGTTGTGTTGTTTAGCTTGAAGAGTGGAGTAATACTAGTATGACAGAAAGCACCTACGTAGATCATAGTAGAGTAGATAAAAGGGGAAAACCCTAAGCATCAAGAGAAAAATCAGGAAAGTGGAACTAGCTGGACCAGTGGGTGGCGCACATGCTTTTCGAAACGAATATAGGAACATTAGGTGACCAATTAAACGTTCTTTGTTTTAGTGATATGAGCATCATATCAGATTCGTATTTCAACACGTAAGCTTTGGGTTGAGGTCTTGAGGAGCAGTGCTAGCACGACACGAAGCACCTACGATGATGGTAGTGAATATAAAGGAGGGAAACCATAAGCTTTACGAGTATAGTGCCCATGCCATGGCGGATCTGAAGGTGCAAACCGAACAAAGATACTTCGCAACCAATGTTTGGTTTCAACTAGCCACTACGATTTGGTACGGACAAGAAAAGTACAGTAAACAAATTACGATCTATTTTCCAGGTGAGATCAATAACTTAAGCACATATGGAGGAGTACCACCTCTCTTGCGATGCCGTGTAGGCCTATGCTGATACGCTGAGGGTGCTACGGGTGCGATGGCTGTCGGCGGCGGGCAAGAAGACTTTAGACGACAGACGGCTGGGTCGGGGGATATATCCTGTTGCCGTGGACGAGGCGGTCGTAGGAGCGGCAACGGCAAGGTGGACGACGACGCCGATGAAGCGAGAGGAGGCGATGAAAGGATGCTGGTCCAGCGTCGTGGATGAGAGATGTCCATCTCTTGCAGTGGACGACGGAGTAGGGGTAGCGGCTCTGGCAAGGTGGAGGATGGGGTGGCGGACGGAGGAGGCTGGCCGCAGTGTGGAGGTTGTCGTGCCGCCGACGGTGTATGAATGGGGAAATGGAGGGGAGGGGGATCTCAAACTTTGGGACACGCTTCTCTGAAATGGGGGGAAAGTTATGAACTTATCCCCTGTTTAAAATTTCGGACATCGCGTCGGTTGGGGATAGGACGGTAATCTCGCATCTCCCAAATATTTGCCGGCAACTATTTCGGGCGAGGAGAGGGTGTTTTGCCGCCCACGGTTGGCGCCCACGGTGTATGAACGGGGCTGACAGGTAGGGCAGTTGTGTCATGTCTGATGGAAGTTACACATCTGCCCCTATTTAAAATATTAGCCTACATCGATTTCGGGCGAGGAGAGGGTGTTTTGCCGCCCACGGTTGGCGCCCATGGTGTATGAACGGGGCTGACAGGTGGGCCGTTGTGTCATGTCTGATGGAAGTTACACATATGCCCCTATTTAAAATATAAGCCTACATCGATTTTGGACGAGGAGAGTTTGTTTTGCCGCCCACCGTGTATGAATGGGGAAATGGAGGAAGAGACACATGTCTTTCGGACGAGCTTGAATCAAATGTGTTTTGCCGCCCACGTTTGGCGCTCACTGTGTCTGAATGGGTTCATAGGCCGTCGTGTCACGTCTGATTGAAGTTACTAGTCTACCCCTATCGACAACAGTGTAAATCATGTCGACAAGGATGTCAAGTGTTAGGGGTAGACATTAATTTCCATCTCGCAAACACTTGCTTCGAGCATCCCACAAATTATAGTGGGTGTTTAGCCGCTTCGTTCAAAACTTGGGAGAATTAGCATTCACGTTTGCCCTGGGACCTGGCAAACTAAATTCAAATCCAATTTGTATTCGATTACGAATATCCACAAATAATTATACCTTTTGTTATTTATTTCTTCAAAACCACAACAAAGATTTATTCCACCTTTATATATGATTATGATTTAGAAATGTCGTGATTTTCGAATTCAGTAGGTTGGATACACTCTGAGTCAAACAGTTATTCCATCCAATACAATATGCTCACACGACAAACAGTTCACCTTATGTCAATCATACAAGTTCTGAGGATTACCTCACCTAAAAAATTCGGATCATTACAACACATGGACAACATAGGGGGTCTTGCAACATAATCCATTCAGAGACATGACACAACATGCAAGTACAATAATCTAATGAAAATTTCAACTGGTATCTAAAGAAGAACCGAGATTATCTTGGGCTTCAGATAGCAGAAACAGCAGGACCTCCTCCGTCTTCAAATGCAACATTCTTACTTCCTCCAATTCTTGGGTTGCTTGCATAATGCGTGCCGCTAATTCCTTAATTTCCAGCCTCAAGATAAATATTACCTCATTCATGGCAGCCACACCATCTCTTTCTGCCTCTAGTAGAGCCTCAAGCACTATAATATCTGTGCTCAGACTGCTCTCCAGCGGTGTTGCCTCTGAACTGCTACCATCTGGTAACATGGATGGCGCACTGCTTCCACAAATAGATTCTGGGGTTGTACATTGTGTCCTAGTGTGAACGGCATCCTGAAAGGTTTCCGCTAGACATCAGTAAGAGGTAGTTATCCTATGATCCAGGCAGTAAGCTTACATGGTAAACGACGGACGAATTATTGTCGAGCATGGCAAACTATATTTAAATGGTTCGACGCAGCATCAGCCGAAAAGAAATTAAAATGGTAAGATGAAACTAGGGATGTAAGTGGCAAATAAACGAAATCCGCTAGTCCCATCTAGTTAGTTTTTGCTACCTCCCTAGTTCATTTTCCTCAAAAAAACAAAAACTCTTTTGAACTATCATACCACTAGTGGACTTTAATCGGGATTAAACCGGGCCCAGTTGACATCCCTAATTAAAAGGGAGTGTACAACCGCTATATTTAAGTTGCCAAGGCATCTAAGCAGTTGAAATAATCTGAGAAAGCACTTAATAGTGTGGCCTCATATAAACTACGAAGACAGTCTTGTGATGAAGTTGAGAGGAAAAGTTAAGGACTCAAATGAAATAGGCATGCATTTCTTTACGATAGTGCAACAGGCACTGCTGACATATTGGCCAACTCAGGTATAGCGTAACAACAAATAAGCATTCGAATCAAGCAATACAGCAAAGTAGACAACTGAACTATTTGTAATTCGGTAGGATTACACGTTGAGGGCACAAGCCAAGAAAGCAGCCCACTTGCATTACATTTCACATGTACTAAAACACACTGGCTTACCATATGTTGTTGTGAAGCCTAGCTGTTGTTGCAATGTTCTTTGAAGATATCGTCAGCATCCCGTGGTTGCAAATCTAGTTGTTGTAGTTTATTGTGCACCATCTATTTAGGTAAAATTAATTCTAATCGCATGCACTGGTCCGAATTGATCATCGATGGTTCATCTAAACTAATGAAAGAAGGGTGTGTGCATACATGACAATACTCCCTCCAATTCTTTTTACTTTGCGTATAAATTTTTCTCAGTTTTCTCGTATTAGTCTGCGCGTTGCCGATTCCTAGCGCTGGTTTCCTTTTGTGCCCCGCCCCATCCGCCTCTGCCCTAATTAATTGGCAAATTAGTCCAGAAAAATTAAACCAGTGCCCTCCTTGGTATGCGGGTCAAGAGTTATGCGCAGAGTAAATAGAATCGGAGGGAGTATATCTGCTTCCCTCTATTTTTATGCTTGTTCGAGGTGCCAGCCCCAAAAGAACAAATATTTTGCTTGATGGGGTTGGCAGCGCCATAATTAATAGAAGCATCAAATTAGTCATGCAACTTGGGAAGATCAAGAACACACAAACAAGTAATGAACAGAGACTTGGAGCAGTGATGTAATAGCTAGCATCAGAAAATGTACGGTAAAACAAACAAAAAGCAGCGGAACCACATGCTAGTTTGCTGATGTGTAATTAAGCATAGAGAACATCAAGCAGTCTGATGGAACCAACAGGTGGCATCAGAACAAAACTAAAGCATATTAACTATATGTAAACTGGTATGTAATTTAGCACATGTAACATGTTCACTGCCAGAAGTATGGCCCTACAGGTGCAAGCAGAATAATGCGTGTCATGAAAAACTGAATGATGCCCTGAAGAAATTCAAAGGTGCGGTGCTTATGCTAGGAAAGTGAACGTAGGCGCCGGCCGTTGTATAATAGTACTTGATTCTCGGCGGCATATGGGTATCGTTGTCATACTTGATAGCTAAGGATCGTCGATGGTGCTCGTGTTGCGGTTGAGTTTGGGCCGGCTGTCGCCGTCGCTGAAGCGGCTCCGGTGCTACGGTTGCGGCGCCTGTCGACATACAAGAAAGCTCATCTGTGGTAAGTGAACAGTTGCACGATAAAGAGAAAAACCGAAGGAGTACAAATCAAAATAACCTGATGAGGCTGCAACATCGGTAAAGCAGGGCCGGTGGAGTTGAATATGGCGTCCGTGGAGCGGGTCTGGTGCAGTGGACGAAGGTTTCGGCGGGCGCGTTGTACAGTGCTTTCGGTGAGGTGGATCTGTTGCGGCGGACGAGGGCTTGTATGAAGGGCCAGCAAAGGGGCGGATGAGGGAGTCAGTGAAGGGCCTACACTGTGGTGGACGAGGGCGCCGGTTAAGCAGATCCGGTGCGGTGGACCATGATGGCGGTCAAGGAGATCTGGAGCGGTGGACAAGCCAGTCGCTGAAGCGGCTCCGGTGAAGTGGTGAGTTGGCAGTTGGGGGTTCTAAGGTGCGGAAGGTAGATCCGGCGGGGTGCGAGGTCCACCGCTGCAGCGGAGGACTAGATTCGGCGGCTTGCCGTGGTTGGGGGGGGGGTCTGGGAGGGGAAGGGGAGGGGCTCTGGGGAAGAATGTTGGGGGCAAAGAGGGGAAAACAATGGAGTTACCAAAGCAGCCCTTTTCCGTTCATGTGGTAGGGGTGAAACAGGAATATCGCAGGGCTAAACTTTCGGGCGCGTGATATTTCGATGTGAGCGGGATGTTTGAAAGCTTTTGGCGCCTAAAATTTTAAGTATTCTGCTCTCGTACGGCCGACTATGATATCATGGCCGACAATTTGTTTGTTTTGCACGCAAAAAAAGTGCAAGTTTTGAAAATCAATGTCTCCAACTCGAAACTTAGATTGTCCATTCAATTCAAATATGGATCATTGAGATACTACAAGCAAATACCATCATACGGTCCAATTCAAATGAAATTCCAAATGTGTTTATCCTAAATATGATGACAAAAGCAAAAATGTGTATGTGTATGAATAAAGTGGATTATTATAAAGTTTGAACATGCCCGTATGTGTATATCTCTAGGTTTGATATATGAATTTGAACTCACGAAATCCCGGGTTAAAAAATGTACCTCCGTTTAAATGAATTACAAAAGATAATGATGGAGTCGAATTCCAAAATTCCAATCTTAGGTTTGTAATTCTGGTACATCAAGGTATATCACGCATGTTCAAAAGTATCGTTATCTCATAGTACAAACTGTGAAACAAATTGATCAACCATGAGTGCACAATATGTCAATTACGCTAAAGTCCCTCAAATATAGACACCTCACTCTTTATCTAAAGTCAACCCCCCCACCACACACACACACAGAGAAGTCGTTCTCTCCCCCAAACACCAACACACGAGCACATTAACACCCCTCTCTCTTGTAAAGTCCGGACCCCAACATAGGTCTCTATCACTTTGTCTTTCGGGCATGCACACATCTCTTCCGTCACTCTCTAGGTCTCCCGCTATCTCTCTTACCCAAGCACACGCACTATGTAGAGTGTATATTTCCCATACATACAAAACGTCGCCCCCAAACGTCCATCTCCCGAGTTATGTGGTTCTCGCGCACTCACCTCACACACCACCCCCACTGCAAACAAGCACACTTTGTCTCCTTGTGCACCACTCTCCTCTTTCTATCTCTCCCACATGCGGACCCGCCCCAGCTCCTTCCCTCTATACATATATGTCGTGACTCTTTGCATAGCTCCCTAATGTATAATCGTTCTCGATTTCGCACGTTGTTCTCTACACCATATATTCTAGCTCTCTCATGAAGTCCCTATCACACACACGATGACTCGCTTCCCTTGCGTCTCCGTTCATATGCCAATTTCGGACAACATCAACATTGTCTCCCTATCTATACGCCATTTATGGACACAAATGACCCCTCTCGCCCCCTCTCTTCCTCTCTCTCTCTCTCTCCGTCTCTAGCTCTCTCTTTCTCTCGCTCTCACACCCCTCTCCCACACACACACTCGATGTCTCTTCCAAATAGTCTGCTCCCCCCGCCCGCACCCGTGCTATCTCTGTACTACACATGTCACACCATTCCCCCTTCCCTTATACTAGGTTTACATCATCAGTGGTCTCTCTACTCCACATACACTCTCTCCCTCTCACACACAAACGCGTGCACAAACACACACAGACACGCACAAACACCCATTTACCTGGATCCTCATCTCTCCTCATGTCTGCATGTGTATCTCACACACTCACTCTCTAATTATGTATATGTGTCTCCACGTTACACAACACAAAGCCCCATGTACATGTCTCTATCTATCCTCCACACACATAGACACAAAGAATCTGTTATCATTGCCTCAGTCTCTAACCTATCACACACGCACTCTCTCTCTCTCTCGCAAACACGCTCAACAAGGGTTTCCCCGTGAATAACTTACCGTCTATTCATGAACATTCGTGGCAGTACGGCGAACACGAGACGTGAAAAAGAATAAATCTACACGTGCTTAGACCACCTAGTATGACTACTAGGACTAGAGCAAGCCAAAAAGCGCGCCGCCGTCACCCCCTCCTTGTCGGCGACGGGAAAATCTTCGTTTTACACAGTCGAGAAGTCATTGTGCTATGGCCCCACATGTCGAGGTGTTGAATAGAATGTAGATGCTAGTTTACAGAAGCAAGTATCGATAATACGTTTGTATCTCCATACTTATATTTCTTCTCTTATAAAAAACCGAGTTGGTGATGATGGTACGTGTGCCATCTTGCAATATAGACCGTCCGATCTATATCTGACGGATGGAAATTAAACTAAAAGATACCCGCACCCCTCTCCACATTTGCAGAGAAGGCCTTCCCTCGTTCATCCTTGTCTCCAACAAACCTCATTGTTGAGCAATTAAGAAAGGAAGCCTCTGGAACAAACTGGCCTGGTGGCGGCTGCCGGCGTCGTCAATCCCCATGCCTCCGCTCAGTTCGACCACCAACCACCACCACACCCCACTCCTCTTCACCTTATCTCATATTTATCGAGATATCATTAGTTTTTACACATGGGATTACTCCCGCAAGGGTCAATCACAAAAAGTGTTTTATAAAAAATGCATCTTGATGTTCCGTGCAATGCACGGATCTTGCTAGTACTCCTACACAAGACTAAGTTGGTGATGCTGGTGTGTCTGCCATCCGTCGTTTCTGACCATTAGATCTACATCTAATGATTGTGAGGTAAGTTGTTGCCTTTTCTCACCAACATCCCACTTGTCTACCAATTTGCAGAAAAACCCATAATTAGTATCTTAAAACCAACCACATCCCTCCCTGACCTCACCAAAACAGCCCAAGGAATATATTCTAATTGAAACATAATATATCTCTAGTGACATATGTATATCAAAATTAGAGTGTTTTGTAGAAGTTTGTGAATAAGTATTATTCTAATTATGATTCGTTGCAACGGACATGAACATTGCTAGTATTTCCAACCATGCATTTCTTTTCCTAGTATTCCATAGTTTCGAGTTTTCCATCAAGAAATTAGTCACACATGGTTGATATTTACTTTCAATCATGTACACATATGCACTATGTAACTAGCCTTGCTTATTGGCTTCCAAAGCTTAACTTACACTCCTAGTTACAATATGTAGAGTATTTAACAAAAAACTTCCACTTTCAACCAGCCCTAGGAGGAATCTATTGTACATAAAATAGCAAAAACATACCCAAGATTTCTTAATCCACGCCAAAAACTACCTAGTACTCCTACCGATTAGGTTCGTTTAAACCCATTTATGACAGGGTTGGCCCACATGTCCGTGCTGACGAGGCAGCGTAAACCAACACATTTTGTTTGACCGTTGACATGAGGGACCCACATCTGACCTTCTATCCTATTATTCCACCTCAAATCATTATTTTTCCTGAACAGTACTTCAAACAGTATTGATGCGTGTTCATCGGTGGCGCCGGTGATGGGCGAGTTGGCCGCCGCTCCACCGGACGGGCCGGACGCCGCGCTGGCATCCACATGGGTTGGCAGGCTGGCCCGAGTGTGACTCCCGAGCGAGCAAGCCGCCGCGCTGGCCTTCGCTCGAGCCAGATGGCTGGCCTTAGCACGGCGCGCGCGAGCAAGCCGCCGCGCTGCCTTGCCAATCTAGCTAGCAAACCTCACCGACAAGCAGCTGGACGGAGCTATCTTGGCTAGCTAGCGGCCGCGAGCGCCGGACGGAGCTGGCATCCGGGCTGCCGCAACATGGGCTCCGCACCGCCGGTGGTTTTGACCTCGCCTTCTGCCGGCGGCGGTAGCTGCGTCCCATGGCCGAGGATGACTAGGTGGATGGGCCGGAGGTAGGATGTCACTCGAGGATTTTTGTTGGTAAGAGCATGTGCAATGGTTGATAAGGTAGTCTTATATTAAGTCTACCACGTATGCAAGTGGTAGTAGTTTCTTGGCATTTTAGTGGTTTCTTGCATTATTAGAGCAAGTACAATAGAGATGAGTCAACAGGCTATAAGAAATAAACTACTACTACATGTTGGCTATAAGATGGGCTGTAGGTGACATGGCACTGGCTTATAGCCAGCAGCTGGCTATACTATTAACCATGCTCTTAGGGGTTTCTTGAAGGAACAATGTACGTACTACTAGCGACAAAAGGCGATTCTAGGTTGCGTTGTACTCCAACGAGTACTACTAGTGGTCGCGGGAGTGTATACCTCGTTTTGTGGGTTCGATCCCGGCCGAACGCACGACGGCCTTTAAAAAAAATAGTACTACTACACTTCACTGCGAGCCAATATTTTACATGGGTAGTTTGAGTTTTGAAGTCAAGCGGACGTGTGGCCCCACAATCTGGGTGCACTGGACAGCCTAGCCACGTGAACGGGTTGTCCTTCCCAGCATCCCGTGGCTCACGTGCTCGCCCTAGCCGCACCTCGCTTGCAGCTTCCAGCTAGTAGAATATTTAAACTAGCGCCTCCCAATTAAGCCCGAGGAGCCGGAAAAGCCTAGCGGGGCATTGGGAACTGTGCAATATGGCTCTGTACGTAAAGTGCTCTACTACTACTCTGTAGCTTGTGGCGTTGCATGCATGGACTTCACTCCACTATCGGCTCTACTATAAAAGAAATTCATCTTGCCGTGTTTTTTTTGAAACGGAGGCAAAAGCTTTGCTTCATCTCATTCATAAAGAAGGAACTACTAACAAAGTTTGACGAGATCCATTACACCTCCACAAATGGAAGCGAAAAGCCTAGTCTCACTGTATCAAATAACTCAAATGTTCTGCGCCCGCAGTAACCATCGGAAGAGTACTATACGTGGAGAGGCTGACAGCTGGGTCCACGGCAGCCGCAAGGAAGTGCCTCCTTAGTACACGCAAAATAATTATTCCTCCACCTGACAGCAGGGACCCACAGGACGGGCCACCAGTATTTCGCGGAAAAAACGTTTCCCCCCTGACTGCTGGGACCCACCGGACGGGCCACCGTATTTCGCAAAAAAACGTTTGCCCCTGACTGCTGGGACCCACCGGACGGACCACCGTATTTCACGAAAAAAACGCCCCCCCCCCGCTGTCAGCTCAGACCAACCAGAAGTGCCTCCTTATTACGCACAGAAAAATGAATACTCCCCCTGCTAGCTGGGACCCAACCTGGTGGGAGGCTGACTTGTGGGCCTACTAAGTTGACGAGGATGGAGGGCTTTGTCAACTTAGTCAATATGAATGATTCTAGCTCCAGTGACCATACGATGTCCATCCAACGGCCGTAGTGCTTCTTCAACCTCTGGTCTTTTTGCTCCAGCCGCCCAAAGCTGCGCCGGTCGTGCCGCTTGCTCCTGCCTCTCGTGGCCGGCTGTGATGCCGTGGAGGCCTGACCGCCCCCTACTACTCCCACCGCTAGCCCATGCTATCCCTCTACTCACCCACACCCCCTGTTATTCTGCGGCGACGGCAGCCTCACACTGCAACCGAACCAGTGAACCCCCGTACTCCTCTCCGCATGGGCATCCACTGCCATGTCTTCCCCGGCTCCGCGTTGTCCCCTTCCTAGGCCTCGCCGTCGAACACCGCCTTGGCGCTCTCGGCGCGGCGTTGTCAATGTGGTCAACGACCGACTTCCATCGGAAGAGTACTGTACGTGGAGAGGCTGACAGCTGGGTCCACGGCCACAGCCCAGTTTTTTTGTGATTTGCCAAGTCGCTTTGTCAGGCCTGTTGGGCTGCAAATCTTTCAAGACGAGGAGAGCTTCATTCGGCTGACCGAGAAAATGGCCCATCAGTAATGAGAAATGAGCTTTACATTTTGAAAACACATCAAAGTGGCAATTAGTTTAAAATATCTTTTTTTCATTTTGAGATTTTAAATTACATTAATTTTTATGTGTGGAGAATTGGTTGGATTTTATATTGATATACATTTATTTTTAAAATCAGTTTGAATGTGAGTCGAAATTTCGGGATTAAAAACAGTTCGGACCGCACCGAAATATGCAAAATTTCGTTAATTTTTTAACCATGGCCACAATATGGGCTGTAATGCTAACAAAAAGAATATGGGCTCCAAAAAAAATTAAGAATTAGAAAATGCACTATAAATTATTAGAAATAATGGCAGATGGGCTGTATGCTGTTTTCCACAGATTTGAGGCTTTCCTAAAAAAGGTTGACGCACAAGCAGTGACTGTTGGATGTCCATCGAACGGCCGTCGTGCTTCTTCAATCTGTGCTCTTCCTGCTCCAGCCGCTCAAACAAGCGCCGGTGGGACTGCCTGCTCCCTCCTCCCCGTGGCCGGCTGTGCTGCCGCGCAGGCCTCACCGCCCCACCGTACTCCCATCCCTGGCCTAGCCATCCCTCTACTCACACACACCTTCTGTTATTCTCCGGCGACGGTAGACGAACCAGTAAACCCTCGTACAGTCGTACTCCCCTCCGCGTGGGAAACAACTGCCGAGTCTTCCCTGCCTCCCTGTCGTTCCCTTCCTAGGCCTCACCGTCGTCCACCGCCCTGGTGCTCTCGACGCGGCATGGTCAACATGGTCAACGAACGACATGCATCTGAAGTGGACTGTACGTGGAGAGGCCGACAGCTGGGTCCACGACCGCACGCAAGGAAATGCCTCCTTATTACGTGCAAAATAATGATTCCTCCACCTGACATCAGGGACCCACCGAAAGGGCCTCTGTATTTTGTGAAAAAAACGTTACCGCCGCTGACAGCTTGGACCCACCAGCTATATCTTTGCACGCAAGGAAGTGCCTCCTTATTACGCTCAAAAAAATGAATACCCACTGCTAGCTGGGACCCCCTTTGGTGGGAGGCTGACTTGTGGGCCTACTAAGTTGACGGGGACGGAGGGCTTTGTCAACTTAGTCAATATGCACGATTCTAGCTCCAGTGACCGTACGATGTCCATCCAACGGCCGTAGTGCTTCTTCAACCTCTGGTCTTCTTGCTCCAGCCGCCCAAACCAGCGCCGGTCGTGCCTCGTGCTCCTGCCTCCCGTGGCTGGCTGCGATGCGGCGGAGGCCTCACCGCCCCCTACTACTCCCACCGCTGGCCAGACCATCCCTCTACTCACCCACACCACCGGTTATTCTGTGGCGACGGCAGCCTCACATCGCAACGAACCAGTGAACCCTCGTACTCCTCTACGCGTGGGCATCCACTGCCGCATCTTCCCCGGCTCCGCATCGTCCCCTTCCTAGGCCTCGCCGTCGTCCACCGCCCTGGTGCTCTCGGCGCGACATGGTCAACATGGTCAAGGAACGACTTCCATCGGACGTGGACTATACGTGGAGAGGCTGACAGCTGGGTCCACGGCCGCAGCAAGGAAGTGCCTCCTTATTACGTGAAAAATAATTATTCCTCCACCTGACAGCGGGGACCCACCGGACGGGCCACCGTATTTCGCCCCCCCTGACTGCTGGGACCCACCAGCTACATCTTCGCACGCAAGGAAGTGCCTGGCAGTCGGGACCCACCTGGTCGAAGCGTATGTCACGTTGTGATTCTGGTCGCGAACGTGTATGTACATATATACTGGTCGATGTAGAGGCGCGCACATGTCGTAGTAGAGGCGCGCACGTAGCATGTACACGTACGTAGAACGACCAGGGTGCAAGAAAGAAAATACGGCCACGTATGTGTACATACGGGCGGGGTCTCGAACGCCTACTCGCGCATACGTATGGCCAGGGCTCGTGTACATGGCTGGGTCGGAACGAAGAAACAACGTCGTCGTCGTGTTCATGGGGAGGCAATGGAATGCGTCGTGTTCATCGGGAGGGCTTGGACGGAACAGGCGATCGAAGCGAGGCCTGGCGTACCGCAGAACGGAGGAAACGACCTTGTGTTCGATCGACCACATTCGAAACGGGATACAGTTCATCGGGAGGGGTCTTGCGTACCGCAAAACGGAGGTAACGGACCTCCTACGGTCGAAACGGGGGTCCTGTTGATCAGGAGGGGTGTGGCGTACCGCAAAACGGACGAAACGGACTTGTGTTGGAGCGCTACGGTCGAAACGGGGGTCCCGTTGATCGGGAGGGGTGTGCCGTACCGCAAAACGGGACTCCACGGGATACTATTCATCTCCACCGTCGACCCCCTCCAGCCTCCACGAGCTACTGTTCATCCACCGTCCACCTCCTCCAGCCTCCACATGCGACTGTTCATCCATGGGCTCCTATTCATCCAGCCTCCACCGCGCGCTACTCCAGCGGTTACTGTTCAACCAGCCCTCTCCACAGGCTCCTGTTCAACCACCCCTCCACGGGCTACTATTCATCATGCCCTCCACTGTCTACTGTTCATCCTGCCCTCCACGGGGTGGTCCTGTTCATCCAGCCCTCCACGGGGTCCTGTTCATCCAGCCCCAACCGGCTCGATCGATCGGGGTCCTGTTCATCCAGAGACAACACCACGGGGTCCTGTTCATCCACCCCCACCGGGAACTGTTCATCCAAACCCTCCCGCAAGGCTCACTGTTCATCCAGAGGCAGCATCGATCGGCTTCAGTTAGCAGCAGTAGCGAAGGAATCGCTCGATCTGGTTTAGTTAACAGCCATCGATCGATCGCTCGGGTTCAGTAACGCGTAGCCTGCAGTGCAATTGCTCGGGTTCAGTTAGAGCCCAACGCCTCGCTCGGGTTCAGTTAGAGCCAACGCCTCGCACACACGCGCATACATGTACGAGAGAAGCGCACATCGCTTGGCCCCCGACCTCCCACCGCAATCGGGAACTCCCTGAAATTTTCCTCCCCTCGCTTCTACCACGGTTTTTTCCGTCA
The DNA here is from genome assembly GCF_056163025.1 of Triticum urartu. Lineage (NCBI taxonomy): Eukaryota > Viridiplantae > Streptophyta > Magnoliopsida > Poales > Poaceae > Triticum > Triticum urartu. Next base: position 554,809,089 of record NC_141876.1, read on the forward strand.
TGGACGGCCCAAAGAATGTCATGCAGATGCCTCTCTAGCCCGCCCAGGACGAAAAGCCCATTTTCTGTCATGATTTTTTGTCATAGAAGCAGGAGCCCACCACATGTATGATGATACCGGGTTTTGTCACAATTATCGTCATAGAAGTGTCATATGTATGACAGAAATTTTTTTCGTTCGGCCCAAAATGTCACGGATGTGTCTTTTTTTTTGTAGTGTGAGGTGGCTATATATACCCCTCTCCCGTGAGTAGGGCACTCCGCTGCTTTGTTTTTTCTTGGCCGGCGAGGTGAGGGCTTTGTGGTGCTCTTGCTCACCTCCTATGCACATGAGGTGTTCGATGAAATGCCCAAGCCACACTACTTAAGATCTCTCCTCTCCAAACTTGACCACCAAGCTCCATTTTCCTCAAGATTTTTCTAGGTTTAGTGGTCCGTCATGTCCCATCCCCGTCTTCACCGCCGTCGATCGCCCGCGCCGATCTCGTTGCTAGCACCACCGTGGTGAGCTTCTTGTTCTTATCTTCTTTCTAGAAGAAAAAACTTCTTACTTGTATGATTAGATAGATACTTGTCTAATTTTATTAATTTTATTATTGTTTGTTATTATATAGTGCGACGGTTTTGGTCTCCGCCCCCGTCGGCCCTCGTCCTGTCTATGATTCAGATGTGGTATATATTATCTTTTATAACTATTTGGTTCATTTATTGTTTATGATAATTATGCCGACCAACGTGACATAGATTTTATTTATCTAGGAGGTATGTGAACCGGAAATTCCAACCGACCCTATTGTCAAGAGGTTAAATTTAGTTAAAGAAGAAAACAATTACTTGAAGGAAAAAACAAAAAAATTGAGGAGGAGAAGATGATATTGGAGCTGCATGTTGCAGATGTCGTTGACTCCCTGAAATTTTCCAGTTGGGATGTCATGGACAGCCCAAGTAATATCATGGACGGCCCAACCGGATATTTAACTCCCTGAAATTTTCCTCCCCCTCGCTTCTACCACGGTTTTTTCCGTCATGGACGGCCCAAAGAATGTCATGCAGCTGTGTCTCCATCCCGCCCAGGATGAAAAGCCCATTTTTTGTCATGATTTTTTGTCATAGAAGTAGGAGCCAACCACGTCTATGATGATACCGGGTTTTCTCACAATTATCGTCATAGAAGTGTCATATGTATGGCAGAAAAAAATTTCGTTCGGCCCAAAATGTCATGGATGTGTCTTTTTTTGTAGTGTTATGTTGAGAAACCACATTTCCCTATTAGAATAAAGGATCATGCTAAAGCTTCAACTGTAGTCAACAAAAGTAATATTAGGACACACAAATCCCCTGAGCAAGTTAAAATTGAACCTAATATTGCTATTGTTAAAGATCTCTTGGCCGATAATATTGATGGGCATGTTATTTACTTCTGTGATGAAGCTGCTAGAATTGCTAGGCCTGATACTAAAAATAAACATAGACCTGTTGTAGGCATGCCTGTTATTTCTGTTAAAATAGGAGATCATTGCTATCATGGCTTATGTGATATGGGTGCTAGTGCAAGTGCAATACCTCATTCCTTATACAAAGAAATTATGCATGATATTGCACCTGCTGAGATAGAAGAGATTGATGTCACAATTAAGCTTGCCAATAGAGACACTATTTCACCAGTTGGGATTGTTAGAGATGTTGAAGTCTTGTGTGGGAAAGTTAAATATCCTGTTGATTTTCTTGTTCTAGGTTCCCCTCAAGATAGCTTTTGTCCCATTATATTTGGTGGACCCTTCTTGAATACTGTTAATGCTAAGATAGATTGCAAGAAGGATGTTGTTACTATTGGTTTGGATGATATGTCTCATGAGTTTAATTTTTCTAAGTTGCATAGATAACCCCGTGATGAAGAATTGCCTAGTAAAGATGAAATTATTGGTCTTGCTTCTATTGATGTGCCTCCTAATGATCCTTTAGAACAATATTTGCTAGACCATGAGAATGATATGTTTATGAATGAAATAAGGGAAATAGATGAAGTATTCTTTAAACAAGGACACATTCTGAAACACAATTTTCCTGTTGAAATCCTAGGGGATCCTCCTCCACCCAAGGGTGATCCCGTGTTTGAGCTTAAACCATTACCTGATACTCTTAAATATGCTTATCTTGATGAAAAGAAGATATATCCTGTTATTATTAGTGCTAACCTTTCAGAGAAGGAGGAAGAAAAATTATTAAAAACTATGAAGAAGCACCGTGCTACTATTGGATATACCCTTGATGATCTTAAGGGCATTAGTCCCACTCTATGTCAACACAAATTTTTTTGGAGAAAGACGCCAAACCAGTTATTGATCACCAACGATGGCTGAATCCTAAGATGAAAGAGGTGGTAAGAAAGGAAATGTAAAAGCTCCTTGAGGCAGGTATAATTTTTCTCGTTGCTGATAGTGAGTGGGTAAGTCCTGTCCATTGTGTCCCTAAGAAGGGAGGTATTACTATTGTTCCTAATGATAAATATGAATTGATTCCGCAAAGAATTATTACAGGTTATAGGATGGTAATTGATTTCCGCAAATTAAATAAAGCTACTAAAAAAGATCATTACCCTTTGCCTTTTATTGACCAAATGCTAGAAAGATTATCCAAACATACACATTTTTGCTTTCTAGATGGTTACTCTGGTTTCTCTCAAATACCTGTGTCAGCTGATGATCAAGCAAAGACCACTTTTACTTGCCCTTTCGGTACTTTTGCTTATAGACATATGCCTTTTGGTTTATGTAATGCACCTGCTACCTTTCAAAGATGCATGATGGCTATATTTTTTGACTTTCGTGAAAAGATATGTGAGGTTTTCGTGGACGATTTCTCCGTTTATGGATCCTCTTTTGATGATTGCTTAGCAACCTTGATCGAGTTTTGCATAGATGTGAAGAAACTAATCTTGTTCTGAATTGGGAGAAATGCCAATTTATGGTTAATGAATGTATTGTCTTGGGGCATAAAATTTCTGAAAGAGGCATTGAAGTTGATAAAGCTAAAGTTGATGCTATTGAAAAGATGCCATGTCCCAAGGACATTAAAGGTATAAGAAGCTTCCTCGGTCATGCCGGTTTTTATAGGAGGTTCATTAAGGACTTCTCAAAAATTTCTCGGCCTCTGACTAATCTATTACAAAAAGATATTCCTTTTGTCTTTGATGATGATTGTGTAGAAGCATTTGAAATACTTAATAAAGCATTAATTTCTGCACCTATTGTGCAGCCACCTGATTGGAATTTACCCTTTGAAATTATGTGTGATGCTAGTGATTATGCTGTAGGTACTGTTCTAGGGCAAAGAGTTGATAAGAAATTAAATGTTATTCAATATGCTAGTAAAACTCTAGATAATGCCTAGAGAAATTATGCTACCACTGAAAAATAATTTTTAGCAGTTGTTTTTGCTGGTGATAAGTTCAGACCTTATATTGTTGATTCTAAAGTAACTATTCACACCGATCATGCTGCTATTAAATACCTTATGGAAAAGAAAGATGCTAAACCTAGACTTATTAGATGGGTTCTCTTGCTACAAGAATTTGATTTGCATATTATTGATAGGAAGGGAGCTGAGAACCCCGTTGCGGACAACTTGTCTAGGTTAGAGAATGTTCTTGATGACCCACTACCTATTGATGATAGCTTTCCTGATGAATAATTAAATGTCATAAATGCTTCTCGTACTGCTCCATGGTATGCTGATTATGCTAAGTACATTGTTGCTAAATTTATACCACCTAGTTTCACATACCAGCAAAAGAAAAGGTTCTTCTATGATTTAAGGCATTACTTCTGGGATGAACCACATCTTTATAAAGAAGGAGTAGATGGTGTTATTAGACGTTGTGTACCTGAGCATGAACATGAACAGATCCTACGCAAGTGTCACTCCAAAGCCTATGGAGGACACCATGCTGGAGATAGAACTGCACATAAGGTATTGCAATCCAGTTTTTATTGGCCTACTCTCTTCAAGGATGCCCGTAAGTTTGTCTTGTCTTGTGATAAATGTCAAAGAATTGGTAATATTAGTAGACGTCAAGAAATGCCTATGAATTATTCACTTGTTATTGAACCATTTGATGTTTGGGGCTTTGATTATATGTGACCTTTTCCTTCCTCTAATGGGTATACACATATTTTAGTTGTTGTTGATTACGTTACTAGGTGGGTAGAAGCTATTCCAACTAGTAGTGCTGATCATAACACCTCTATTAAGATGCTTAAAGAAGTTATTTTCCCGAGGTTTGGAGTCCCTAGATATTTAATGACTGATGGTGGTTGACATTTTATTCATGGTGCCTTCTGTAAAATGCTTGCTAAGTATGACGTTAATCATAGAATTGCGTCTCCTTATCACCCACAGTCTAGTGGTCAAGTAGAACTGGGTAACAGAGAGCTCAAATTAATTTTTCAAAAGACTGTTAATAGATCTAGAAAGAATTGGTCCAAGAAACTAGATGATGCATTATGGGCTTATAGAACTGCATACAAAAATCCTATGGGTATGTCTCCGTATAAAATGGTTTATGGAAAAGCTTGTCACTTACCTCTCGGACTAGAACATCAGGCATATTGAGCCATTAAAGAGCTCAATTATGATTTCAAACTTGCCGGTGAAAAGAGGCTATTTGACATTAGCTCACCTGAAGAATGGAGAACCCAGGCCTATGAGAATGCCAAACTGTTTAAAGAAAAAGTTAAAAGATGGCATGACAAAAGGATACAAAAGCGTGAGTTTAATGTAGGTGATTATGTATTGCTATACAACTCTCGTTTAAAAAATTTACAGGGAAACTTCTCTCTAAATGGGAAGGTCCTTACGTTATCGAGGAGGTCTATCATTCCGGTGCCATAAAAATCAACAACTTTGAAGGAACATATCCGAATGTGGTGAATGGTCAAAGAATCAAACATTATATCTCAGGTAATCCTATAAATGTTGAAACTAATATCATTGAAACCGTAACCCCGGAGGAATACACAAGGGACACTTTCTAGGACCTTTCAGACTCCGAATAGGAATAGGTATGTGGTACGGTAAGTAAACCGACTCCAAAACAGTTCTAATGGCATTTTCCCTCCGTTTTGGAATATTTAGAAAAATAGGAAAATAAGAAGCAGACCGGAAAGGACATGAGGCTTCCACGAGGGTGGAGGGCGCGCCCTACCCCCTAGGCGCCCCCCTGCCTCGAAGGCACCTCGTGTGCTCTCCGGACTCCGTTTTCTTGCACGATACTTCTTTTGATCGGTAAAAATTCATTATCTAATCTCCCGAAGGTTTTAACCACCGTACCACGCAAATATCCTCTGTTCTTGTTTCGAGCTATTTTCTGTTAGGGTTGTCAAGGCCAGGCATCATGTCGTCCCCCTCCTCCAACAATGGTGACAATGATGCTTGGCTAATGAAGTTAGAACTGAAGAGGGAAGAACCTATGGAGATCAACAAAGATGAAGGGATCAAGAAGGCCACGGAGGACCAAGTTCAGGCAGCAGAAGACATCCTTCAACTTGATCACAATATTCTAACCCCAACTGATATCGAAGCTTTCAAGATGATTGAGTTAGCTCGTATACAAAACAAGTATCTCACACGTGAATATATTTTGTTGAAGGAGCATATCATCGCACTCAAGGGCATTATCCACAAGTTGGAGGACCTCCTACGCTCGATGTGCGACTATCCATCATCACCAACACCCTCTTCACCGACAAAGAAGGAGATATAAACACATGGGTATGGGAAATCCCCTTGGCAACTGCCAAGCTTGGGGGAGTGCCCCGGTATCGTATCACCATCACAACTTTTATCTTTACCTTTTTCTTAGTTCGATCCTTTTGATAATATCTTGATCTAGTAGAATAAAGTTTTAGTATGATCTAGTTGTGAGTTTTGCTTTATGATCCTTCTATGTAATCGAGTCCGTGAGCTATATATAATAAAGATTAGTGTTGAGTCAAGGGCTTTATTATTTTGCTATGATCTTGAGGGAATAAAATAAAAGATAATAAATAAAAAAGAAACAAAGAGATCATATGGATCTTATGGAGAGTAATGAGCTCACATATAAAGAGTATGATGAATAAAAGTTGTTTAGAGTTGACAAACATAGTTTTGGTCATCGTTGTAATGAATAGGACGTAATAAAGAAAGGGAGGTTCACGTATAAATATACTACATTGGATATCTTTTATGATTGTGAGCACTCATTGAAGTATGAAATGCTAAGAGTTGACGTTGGACAAGGAAGACAACGTAATGGGTTATGTTTTCTTACATCTGAGATAAATTATATTGTCATGGATCGTCCAACATGTTGAGCTTTCCTTTCACTCTCATGCTAGACAATTTCTTTGCACCAAGTAGAGATACTACTTGTGCTTCCAAATATCCCTGAACCCAGTTTTGCCATGAGAGTCCACCATACCTACCTATGGATTGAGTAAGATCCCTCAAGTAAGTTGTCATCGGTGCAAGCAATAAAAATTGCTCCCTAAATATGTATGACTTATTAGTGCAGAGAAAATAAGCTTTATACGATCTTGTGATATGGAAGAAATAAAAGCGACGGACTGCATAATAAAGGTCCATATCACAAGTGGCAATATAAAGTGACGTTCTTTTGCATTAAGATTTTGTGCATCCAACCATAAAAGAGCATGACAACCTCTGCTTCCCTGTGCGAAGGGCCTATCTTTTATTTTTATCTTCTACCTTACATAAGATTCATGGTGATCTTCACCTTTCCTTTTTACATTTTATCCTTTGGCAAGCACAATATGTTGGAAAGATGCTGGTATATATAGCTAATTGGATATGAGTCTTCATGAACTATTATTGTTGACATTACCATTGAGGTAAAACGTTGGGAGGCAAAACTATAAGCCCCTATCTTTCTCTATGTCCGATTAAAACTTCATACCCATAAATATTGCGTGAGTGTTAGCAATTGTGAAAGACTAAAAGATGGTTGAGTATGTGGACTGGCTGAAAAGCTCTTATATTGACTCTTTCCTATGTTATGATAAATTGCAATTGCCTCAATGACTGAGATTAGAGTTTGTTGGTTCTCAATGAAGTTTATGATTCATACCAAGGTAGTCAAAATCCCGACTCAAGTCCTAGAATCCTACGACTTCACGATCCTACAGAACCATGTCGATCCAAGTCCCACTATGAATCAGGATTAGGTAGAATCCCTGTTGACTCGCGATCCAAATCATAGAATCATGTACAAAACTGTAGAATCCCGACTATGCGATGGACTATGTCCGATTCTACTAATTTATCTAAGTCATTTGTTTAGTTGTACCACAACAGTATGCCATCATCCAAACCATTTTCACATGCCTCATGGCCCTTTATTCCCCTCCCAAGCCCAAATGCTCAGCCGCCGACACCTTTGAGCTGGCTCTCAAAACCTAGATCAATATTGAGGATTAGACTTGTCGAGAAATGGAATTAGTGTGGGAAGGAGGATGCGTCAAGATTGATCGGAGAAGGAGAGCAAGACCCTTCAAGGTTTGACACTATAGGGCGGATATACAAGTGATCGGCTATTCACGTATTCTAAAAAACCCGTAAGTAAATATCATGCGTCGAAGATTTCAATGTTCTATATATGTGCCTCATATATGTTCCATACATCCAAGCTAATAGTAGGTTAGCCATAAAAAGAAGTGGAATAGAACTAGCATTGATGTGTACATCTTTGCTCTATATTTAGTGTCAAAACTCTATAGAACCCATATAAATTTCTTCCATGGATACAGAATATCTTATTTGAGTAAATCTACTAGAATCCTCGATTCCACGACTCGATACTATGTTTTGATTCTATCAAAGAAAAATCGATCCGACTCCGAATCTCGACTCTGACTACCTTGATTCATACTTGAAATTGTGATTGAATTGTTACTTTAGCATAAGAGATCATATGACAATATATATATATGTTGCTGTTCTAAGAATGATCATGATGCCCTCATGTCCTTATTTTATTTTTATCGACACCTCTATCTCTAAACATGTGGACATATTTTTCGATTTCGGCTTTCGCTTGAGCACAAGCGAGGTCTAATCTTGGGGGAGTTGATACGTCCATTTTGCATCATGCTTTTATATCGATATTTATTGCATTATGGGCTATTATTACACATTATGTCACAATACTTATGCCTATTCTCTCCTATTTTACAAGGTTTACATGAAGTGGGAGAATGTCGGCAGCTGGGATTCTGGGCTGGAAAAGGAGCAAATATTAGAGACCTATTCTGCACAACTCCAAAAGTCCTGAAACTTCACGGAAGTTATTTCCAGAATATATAAAAAATACTGAGTGCAAGAAGTACCAAAGGGGGGCCACCCACCAGCCACGAGGGTGGGGCGCGCGCCCTACCCCCTAGGCACGCCCGCCTGCCTTCTGGGCCCCCTGGTGGCCCTCCAATGCCCATCTTCTGCTACATGGAGTCTTTAGTGGAGGAAAAAATCATAAGCAATCTTTCGGGACGAGACTCCGCCGCCATGAGGCGGAACCTTCGCGGAACCAATCTAGGGCTCCGGTAGAGCTGTTCTGCCGGGGACACTTCCCTCCGGGAGGGGGAAATCATCACCATCGTCATCACCAGCGATCCTCTCATCGGGAGGGGTCAATCTCCATCAACATCTTCACCAGCACCATCTCATCTCAAACCCTAGTTCATCTCATGTATCCAATCTTTGTATCTAGACCTCAGATTGGTACCTATGGGTTGCTAGTAGTGTTGATTACACCTTGTAGTTGATGCTAGTTGGTTTACTTGGTGGAAGATCATAGGTTCAGATCCTTTATGCATATTAATACCCCTCTGATTATGAACATGAATATGCTTTGTGAGTAGTTACGTTTGTTCCTGAGGACATGAGAGAAGTCTTGCTGTTAGTAGTCATGCGAATTTGGTATTCGTTCGATTTTTTGTTGAGATGTATGTTGTCATCTCTCTAGTGGTGTCATGTGAACGTCGACTACATGACACTTCACCATTGTTTGGGCCTAGAGGGAGGCATTGGGAAGTAATAACTAGATGATGGGTTGCTAGAGTGATAGAAGCTTAAACTCTAGTTTATCCGTTGCTTCGTAAGGGGCTGATTTGGATCCATATGTTTCATGCTATGGTTAGGTTTACCTTAGTACTTCTGTTGTGGTTGCGGATGCTTGCAATGGGGGTTAATCATAAGTGGGATGCTTGTCCAAGTAAGGACATCACCCAAGCACCGGTCCACCCACATATCAAATTATCAAAGTACCGAACGTGAATCATATGAACGTGATGAAAACTAGCTTGACGATAATTCCCATGTGTCCTCGGGAGCGCTTTTCTCTATATAAGAAATTGTCCAGGCTTGTCCTTTGCTACAGAAAGGATTGGGACATCTTGTTGCACTTTATTTACACTTGTTACTTGTTACTCGTTACCAATTACCTTATCACAAAACTATCTGTTACCGATAATTTCAGTGCTTGCAGAGAATACCTTACTGAAAACTGCTTATCATTTCCTTCTGCTCCTCGTTGGGTTTGACACTCTTACTTATCGTAAGGACTACGATAGATCCCATATACTTGTGGGTCATCAGGCCCTTTTTTCTCTTTTTTTGTTTCTTCACATGGGACAATGCTCTAATAATGATGATCATCACACTTCTATTTATTTACAACTCAAAGATTACAACTCGATACTTAGAACAAAAATACGACTCTATATGCGTGCCTCCGGCGGTGTACCGGGATGTGCAATGAATCAAGAGTGACATGGATGAAAAAAATTTGAATGGTGGATTTGCCACAAATACAGTGTCATAATAAATGGAACGATGGAAGGTTGCATGGCAATATATCTCGGAATGGCTATGGAAATGCCATAATAGGTAGGTATGGTGGCTGTTTTGAGGAAGGTAAATGGTTGGTTTATGGTACCGGTGAAAGTTGCGCGGTACTTAGAGAGGATAGCAATGGTGGAAGGGTGAGAGTGCATATAATCCATGGACTCAACATTAGTCATAAAGAACTCACATGCTTATTGCAAAAGTCTACAAGGCATCAAAGACCAAGCACTACATGCATGCTCCTAGGGGGGTAGATTGGTAGTAAAAGAACGTCGCTCGTCCCCGACCGCCACTCATAAGGTAGACAGTCAAAGAAATACCTCATGCTTCAAATTTGTTACACAACGGTTACCATACGTGCGTGCTACGGGACTTGCAAACCTCAACACGAGTATTTCTCAAATTCACAATTACTTTACTAGAATGACTCTAATATCACCATCCTCATGTCTCAAAACAATCATCAAGCATCAAACTTCTCATAGTATTCAGCGCACTTTATATGAAAGTTTTGATTATACTCATCTTGGATGCCCATCATATAAGGACTTGTTTTATAGCCAAAGAAAATTACCATGATGTTCTAAAAGATTCTCAAAATAATATAAGTGAAGCATGATAGATCAATAATTTCTATAAAATAAAATCACCACTGTAGCGACCCGACCCGAATGGATCATGTCTCTGTGCCTAAGTGTCATCCCTGGATCGGTATGCTGACATACACAGTACTTGAGGATTTATAACAGAGGTAAATCACATGTAAAAGTAACGCAAATACTATTACCTTAATCCAAATAGCAGAAGTAACAAGGTTGTGGATTCCCATCAACACCAACGGCAAAATTGAGTGTAGAAATCGTAACCCTAATGTATCACTTACTCGTCATAAGAAATCCTGCAACATGAGACGTTGCAGCCACAAAGGGTCAGTACATTGAATGTACTGGCAAATTCACACCAGAGGATAATGATGAATAAAGGCTATCACTACATGCATATTTGGCTGGTGGAAAAGCTCTATGGTTATAATGTTTTTGCGAAAAGCCAATTTTTCCCTACTGCAAAGGAATAAATTTTATTTAGCTATCATGGTGGTTGTTGAACATTGAGAATGGTTGACAGCATTCTCAATCCCAATTAAATAACATCATTAAACCCAACAAACTTAATTTAAAGTAACATGATGAGATTCACATGATAATTCAGGTACTAGATACTCAAGTTGTCCATAACCAGGGACACGGCTAACCATGATTAGTTTATACACTCTGCAGAGGTTTGCGCACTTTTCCCCACAAGACTCGATCGCCTCCGTTTAGTTTCTCACACTACATGGTGTTTGAGAAGACGGATGACCGAGACATAGTCTTTCAGAAGCGCTAGCACCTTACGATGGGTAGACCGTTACACCTACTTTCCCCTACATCTGCTAGTCTACCCTGTAAGAGTTCGCACGACTTAATCAACTATGCTAGAGCCCATAATAGCTTGTGGCTGCACACGGAAGTTTCTAGTATGAATAATCTCATGATCCCTTTGAGCCTGAGTGGCGGTCCCAAAAAATACAGGCAATCCTGGTCTACCCAGGTGCCTAGACAGGCAATCCTAGAATACCCAGGTGCCTCAATCCACCCAGATGTGTGTTTAAGTTGCCACCTTAAGTAAACCATTAATTAACAATCTCACATCTGTCATGAATACTCTCAAAAACCCAATCCATGTCTACGAGCATAGCATGGCAATGTAAGCATAACGTAAAAGTAACTCCCAAGGTTTGAATGCAGGGCAATAGGTTCCTACCTCATCAACTACTTCCCAATACCCACATGTTATCAATCCTACTCATGCAATGTTTGAGGGTGAAACTAATGCATAAAAACTGGGTATGAAAGGGGATATGATCAAAGTGTGAACTTGCCTACAATTTTGATGAAGATGCTTCGCACCCAAAACTTTTGATAGTTCTACTCGTCACACTCCGGTCAACCTAGCGTATGCAATCAATAGAAACCACACATAAGCAATCACTCAAAGATCGGAGAGAACAAAGAAAACAATTCAGAAAACGTCAAAACCTAGCAAATAATTCTTGCAACATAAAACAATTTCTAACAGTACCAAAATTAAGTGTATTTGGCCTTATCAGAAAGTTTAGGTCAAGAGCTTCGATTTGCAAAAAGAATCAACTAAATCGGAGTTACTAAACTCAAGTTATGATCAAACGAAGTTTGAATTCAAATCTGATCTAATTCAAATTTTAAAATTTCAAAAACATGTTTTGGTTGGATTACTGGATAGAGGAGATCGTAACAAAGAAGTGGGCGTTGGTTTCGTTGGATTTGGACAAACGAGCAAAAAGTAGTGATAGATTGAAGACCAGGGACTAAACTGTGAAGAAACTAATTACCTACGGGTCCCTGGCCGAAATTAAACAGAAAAAGAAAAACCTATCTAACAAACGTTCGCTACAGAAACAAAACTGACGAAAACCGTTCATTATCGAACCTAATCTGATGAACGCTCACTAAACAAACTAAACTAAATAATAAACCAGAAACAAAAAAAACTGGCGAACCAGGGCGGTTCGGTTTAACTAAGCCGTAAGAAAAACTAAACCGATCTGTTCTAATAAACCTACCACTACAATGACAGATATAAAAAGAAACAAATGGAGGGAGGCGCTTACAGAGGGCATGGTCGTCGGCTCAGGCGACGACTCTGGCAAGGCAGGCGAAGGCAGGGAGGGGCGGCGGCTCTGGCATGGGGTCGGGCAGCGCTGGATGACGGGGTCGGGCAGGAGGCGATGCTGGTGGAGTTCAGGCGTACCATGGCTCCAGCGAGGTAGCTTCGGTCATGGACGACGGTGACGAGGTAGTGGCTCCGGTGGTCCTCCGTCTCGTACGGGAGCACGGGGAGGTGCGGCGCGGCAATGCGGACGTGATGGTGGTGGCGGAGGTGATCGAAAGGGGAGGGTGGAGGCCCGGCAAGGCGGCGGAGCTCGATGAAGTTTTTCGAACTCCGGCGAGATCGAGAGGACTCCCTAGGGCACGGTAGATCGAGGTTTTTACGAAAATTGGACGAGGAGGAGGTGGGAAGTATTTATAGGGGGTTGGGCTTGCGCGAGGGGCAACAAACGGATCGAATCGGGAGAGATTTGGGATCGGGGCTCTCTGTCCATGATGAACACGAAAGAAGGAGATAGAGGAGGGGGATGACAAGCGGGGTCCACCCGTCGGTGGCAGCGGGGAAAGGGGCGCGGGTCGGGTGGCTGTCTCGACGGGGCCTCGGGCACGTGTGAAGCATCTGGGCTAGGCTTCGGCCTGGCCCACTCGGCGGAGAAAGGTTTTTTTTAAAAGATCTTTTTTTCACACAAACAAAACAAATAAAAACAAATAGAAATGGAAATATTATATAGGCATATAATATATCATAAATTTCAGAAAAATATTTTCTATGACATGAACATTTTACTAATGCCAAATAAATTCTAAAAAAATCAAATAATTCAAACAGTGCTCCTGCTCTAATAAAATCCACTAAGAATCATTTTAAAATACCAAAATGAATTCAAATTTATTTCTCTCCAATTTTCTATTCTAGAGAATCATGTTACCCTATTTTCCATGTAATTTGTTTTTGGTGAAAAATAATTTCAATAAAACCCAAATAACTCCAAATTGAAAATAATTTCAAAAGGATTTTAAATTTTGATCCTTTTAAACTCCCAACTCATATTTCATATGTTTGAAGAAGTCATTTTATCTTCTCTCGTGAAAATCATTGAGTTGCATAAAGATTCTTAATTGAAAATATTTTCAAATGATATTCAAATATTTTCAACACCCCTTGTCATTTAAATAAATGGAAGAAGTCATGTCATCATCTCTCTAGGGTTTTGTATTTGAAAAGAATTTGAATTCACGGTGATCAAAAGAAAAAGGTGAAAGTTTGGGAAAGTCCTTTTATTCCCTCTCATTTAACTTTCAAAAAGTTTCGAATTTCACTCAATCAATCACACAACAATCAAACAATCAATCAATCTATCTATTTATTATAACATTCCAAAATTTAGAATTTTTGGATGTTACAAACCTACCACACTTAAAATGAATCTCGTCCTCGAGACTCGCAGAGGCTAGCAAGAAAAGGTTAGGGTTTGGGGTCTTCTCAAGTCCATCGATCATCTCCGGAGGTCTGGGGTGCTACCACCCTTAAAAGCATGGTTACGGTTCCATCAAAACTCATATACTTCCTCCATATTGTTAACAGTGTCAGTCTTCTCAAATCGTCAGGATAATTCCTTATCTGGGCTCTTTCGGTAGTGGCATAACCTTTACCACAATTCTTCTATCTTTCATCTAGGTAAGGTTCTTCCGAGACTGGGTCTTCTTAGCTGACGGGTCTGGCGCCAAAACTAAACAACTATCGATATCTCATGGTGGTCAACAATTTATGGTTTCTCCTGCAGGAAATGGGTCTGGTTGATCCTCACCGTATAACCTACGGTTGGCAAAAGCTGCCTTATACAAGGGAAAATACTTATACCATTCTAAGTTTTCAGCAAGCTTTTGATTGTCGGTGCTCTACTATAGGTAAGTCACTCAGATTTACCATCCCATATAGCAAGGCGAACAATAAGAGTAAGTCGGTATGGTGATCAATCCATCCCGCACCCAAATCATTACCTTGTATACGGTTTAGCGAATCTCACATTCTAACACTCGGTCATCCTCACAAGCATTGCAGAATTTCTCTTGTCCATGAACTGCGTTCGGAATAATCCATTGATTCTGCAAGCCAAACAAACATCTATCGTTCCTTCACAACTCTCAGGTTTTGCGTTACTCCTATAAGATCGTCTTACCGATAAAAATCGTAACTTCGTCCAGGGTTTTTCCTTCAGCAAGAATGTGCTTGCTTCTTGGCAGGTCCTAGGGCCTGTGGGTTATGGCCCATCTCATCACTTGTCGTGCTTGAACTTACCACCGGACAACTGATCATTATTCCAACTCCCAACTTCCTAGTATTCTTAAATCCATCCAATTGTACTGTCTTCCTTCCTTCTATTGGCACCTAAACTAGGACATGATTACTCAGACTCATCATGGAATTTCCATTGATCCATATTTTCGACATCATACCTCCTTTATATCGAATAGTAATTTATCTATTCATCCTCGTGGGATATCCCTCATACCGAGATAAAAACTTATACTTATGAAGTCCATATTCACTTCATGGAACATCATTATCCTTTCCAGGGTCCAGCGTCCTTACAGGGGAATATTGGCCATCTCTGCATGGCAATTCTTCAACTGGGAAACGTGAAACACATCTTGAACTCCTGACAGTCCTTCGGGTGACTCCAACTTGTTGGCCACTTCTCCCATACGCTCCAAAACTCGGTATGGTCCTACAAATCTTGGGGCTAACTGTCCCTTAACTCCAATCCATTTAACTCCTCGCAGAGGGGACACACGAAGACATGCTCTGTCTCCAATTTCATAGACTACCTCCTTGAGTTTTTGAGCCTACATAACTCTTCTGCCTGGACTGAGCTACCTTCAGTCTATCTCGAATAAACTTAACATTCTCTTCTGACTCCTTGACCACATTTGGTCAAAACAACTGACAGTCTCCAACTTCATCCCACATACTCTTGGGGTATCACACATATCGAGACAAAACTCGTATTCATTTTGTCCGAAATCCACTCAGTGGAGCATCCTTATCTTTTCCAGGGGTCAAGGGTTCGTACAGGGTACTACCACCCTTAAAATGCACAAATCTTCCATAGACCATATTTCTCATATCCTCAAAATGGCCAAAATTCTTCTTCATAGAGTAACAACTCATAAAATCCATATCAGTACCAACGATGCTAACTTTATTCATTCTCAAGTGATTAAAATCTCTCGCTTTTCCATTACCTGTCTCAACTCAACAGCTCAATATAAAAGAAAATGTTCTCACTTCTACTACTCCATTTCTTTTGTTGCAAACTCAACTATCTAGCACAAGTTTCCTTCTCCTTAGGGCATTCTCTGGCAAAGTGCCCTGCTCCATTACAACTAAAACATATTACTTCCGACAAGTATCAAGGTTTCCTTTTTGGGCAATTGTTGAGGTAGTGCCCTGACTCCTTGCACCTGTAACAGGTGATATGACTCAGATCCTTCCTGGAATCCAATCTGCTTCTCTTCCTAGACCTTTTCCTGCCAATCAGGGCTTGTATTTCCCGTGGGTCATATTTTACTTCCTCCGTCGGGAATTCTACTAGATCCCCATTCAAACAATTTTGGGAGATGTGTCCTTCTTCTCCACATGAATAGCAAGACTTAGTGCAGGGTTTACTCGGGTCTTCTTTTAGGTGTGCCCTCCACATCTTCCTTCATCACGGGTTCTTCTATAATTTCCATAAGGGCTCCTTTCTTTACTTCTTTCTTCTGTTGTACGGTCCTTCGTACCATGGGGTAAATGTGACACTGAGCAGGATAGTGGGTAGTCCCTTCACACAATAGACAAGTAATCTGCGTAGTTGGGCATTCTTCAACTAGGTGACTTCCTTCACAATTAGGGCATTCATCCTTGTGTTCTTTATGGGTGTGTCCTATTTCTCCACAAAGCTTGCATGCACAATGCTTCTTCATATCATTTTCATAGGGCTTCAACTTCTGGGACACAAGCCGAGACTTTGCCAAAGTCAACTTAAATTCTTTCCAAGTGGTTACTCCTTGCCTTCCATTGATGGTTTGGTACATCCTCCACCAAGTAGCAGCACCTCTTTCAAAGCACTGAAGATCATGATGGGTCATATCATGTCCAACTATAGGGTTATTCTCCATGTGATCCTCCATGTTCTGAATCCATTGGTCTGTCTCCAATTGACTCATCGGTCCAGAAAATATAAGCTCATCTTCATTCATCCTCTATTGGGTCCATGGGTTTGGGGTGAGATAAGAGAGATAGAGAGGGATACACACAATGCAAACAACAGTTTTGAAAAGACAGATTTTTGTTGTGGCTGTCGAAAAACATCAAACAACTGACAGCTCACAATCGTCGCATCTAACATAGGTATGGGACAGGGGTTTGGTCTTCTAAAGGTCAATAAATCTTCAACGAATCCAAACTCTTCAAGCCTTGTTCATGCCTCCAATGGCTTCTTCCGATCATGCTTGTCTTCTCAAGTTCTTTTGCCAGATCATCTCTGTTGACGTGAAATCTCTCGTGACATCCTTTAATATTCTGGAGTTGTATTTCAAACTTCTAGGTTTCAACATCCTTGGCATGAACCATGTCCTACTGTCCTTCAGTTCCCGACGAATCTCCGGTATCTCGAGGTTTTGCTCCTCCAGCTTGGCTACTTTCAGCTTCTGGGTCCCGTGTTCTTCATGAAATGCTTCCTTGTCTAATATAGTTTCCTGGAGCTCCATCTTAAACTTCTTGATGTACTACTCCAGATCCTGGTGATACACCAGCTAAGGTTAAAACTGCATCCTTTGCTGATAGATGCTCCATCAGCCTTCTACCATCCAATCCTTTCGAAGAAATGCTTGCTTAACTCAGCCCGGTGACAAATAGCATAAGCGGGCGATCTCATCATGGATAGCTGTGTTTCTGCTCTTGTCATTTCCATGAGCTATCTCTCCATAGTTGATATCTCCTGCCTTAGGGTTTTCTTGACAAAACTTTGAGGTTTTTAACTCTCCATGCTCGGTCTTTCTCCGATGCACCTTGATCTCGGGTATTGACAACTTCCATACTCTGCCAAGTTCCATAAGGGTAGCATTCCTAGGTCACACAAATCTGGAAATTCTTTGGAGCCTCCAATTCTCCTAGTCTTTAGAGTGTTCAACAGTTGTAGTTTCCATTATCATAATGTATGGTAAAATCATCTTCATTCCGAATGGTCTCAGTTGTCTGATATCTTGTACTTCTTGAAGTGGTCTCATCAGCCGAAACTTCGTGTGGTCAAAAGGGGGAAAGGGGTATGGTCTCACTAAAGGGAATATTTAAATAAGCTCAAAAGTGAACAGAGGTAAAAGATCTTTTTGAAAGGGAAAGTTGTAGAGAAAAATCTTTGCTATGGGCTTGCCAGTTTCTAGGGTCATGTCCTACAGTCAACATGTGCTCTGATACCATCTTGTAGTGACCCGACCCGAATGGATCAAGTCTCTGTGCTTAAGTGTCATCCCTGGATCGGTATGCTGACACACACAGTACTCGAGGATTTATAACAGAGGTAAATCACATGTAAAAGTAACGCAAATACTATTACCTCAATCCAAATAGCGGAAGTAACAAGGTTGTGGATTCCCATCAACACCAACGGCAAAGTTGAGTGTAGAAATCGTAACCCTAATGTATCACTTACTCGTCGTAAGAAATCCTACAACATGAGACGTTGCAGCCACAAAGGGTCAGTACATTGAATGTACTGGCAAATTCACACCAGAGGATAATGAAGAATAAAGGCTATCACTACATGCATATTTGGCTGGTGGAAAAGCTCTATGGTTATAATGTTTTTGCGAAAAGCCAATTTTTCCCTACTGCAAAGGAATAAATTTTATTTAACTATCATGGTGGTTGTTGAACATTGAGAATGGTTGACAACATTCTCAATCCCAATTAAATAACATCATTAAACCCAACAAACTTAATTTCCCCTACATGGTGTTTGAGAAGACGGGTGACTGAGACATAGTCTTTCAAAAGCGCTAGCACCTTACGATGGATAGACCGTTACACCTACTTTCCCCTACATCTGCTAGTCTACCCTGTAAGAGTTCGCACGAC
This sequence comes from Triticum urartu, assembly GCF_056163025.1. Lineage (NCBI taxonomy): Eukaryota > Viridiplantae > Streptophyta > Magnoliopsida > Poales > Poaceae > Triticum > Triticum urartu. The sequence continues at coordinate 554,827,790 of NC_141876.1, forward strand.
TTAATCAACTATGCTAGAGCCCATAATAGCTTGTGGCTGCACACGGAAGTTTCTACTGTGAATAATCTCATGATCCCTTTGAGCCTGGGTGGCGGTCCCAAAAAAATAGGCAATCCTGGTCTACCCAGGTGCCTAGACAGGCAATCCTGGAATGCCCAGGTGCCTCAATCCACCCAGATGTGTGTTTAAGTTGCCACCTTCAGTAAACCATTAATTAACAATCTCACATCTGTCATGAATACTCTCAAAAACCCAATCCATGTCTACGAGCATAGCATGACAATGTAAGCATAACGTAAAAGTAACTCCCAAGGTTTGAATGCAGGGCAATAGGTTCCTACCTCATCAACTACTTCCCAATACCCACATGTTATCAATCCTACTCATGCAATGTTTGAGGGTGAAACTAATGCATAAAAACTGGGTACGAAAGGGGATATGATCAAAGTGTGAACTTGCCTGCAATGTTGATGAAGATGCTTCGCACCCAAAACTTTTGATAGTTCTACTCGTCACACTCCGGTCAATCTAGCGTAAGAAATCAATAGCAACCACACATAAGCAATCACTCAAAGATCGGAGAGAACAAAGAAAACAATTTGGAAAACGTCAAAACCAAGCAAATTACTCTTCCAACATAAAACAATTTCTAACAGTACCAAAATTAAGTGAATTTGGCCTTATCAGAAAGTTTAGGTCAAGAGCTTCGATTTGCAAAAAGAATCAACTAAATCGGAGTTACGAAACTCAAGTTATGATCAAACGAAGTTTGAATTCAAATCTGATCTAATTCAAATTTTAAAATTTCAAAAACATGTTTGGGTTGGATTACTGGATAGAGGAGATCGTAACAAAGAAGTGGGCGTTGGTTTCGTTGGATTTGGACAAACGAGCAAAAAGTGTGATAGATTGAAGACAAGGGACTAAACTGTGAATAAACTAATTACCTACGGGTCCCTGGCCGAAATTAAACAAAAAAAAGAAAAACCTATCTAACGAACGTTCGCTACAAAAACAAAACCGACGAAAACCGTTCATTACCGAACCTAATCTGATGAACGCTCACTAAACAAACTAAACTAAATAATAAACCAGAAACGAAAAAATGGCGAACCGGGGCGGTTCAGTTTAACTAAACCCTAAGAAAAACTAAACCGATCTGTTCTAATAAACCTAACACTACGATGAGAGAGATAAAAAGAAACGAACGGAGGGAGGCGCTTACAGAGGGCATGGTCGCTGGCTCAGGCGACGACTCCGGCAAGGCAGGCGAAGGCAGGGAGGGGTGGCGGGTCGCGAGGCGAGGGGCGAGGGCTCTGGCGTGGGGTCGGGTGGCACTGGATGACGGGGTCGGGCAGGAGGCGATGCTGGTGGAGTTCAGGCGTACCGTGGCTCCAGCGAGGTAGCTTCGGTCATGGACGACGGTGACAAGGCGGTGGCTCCGGTGGTCCTCCGTCTCGTACGAGAGCACGGGGAGGTGCGGCGCGGCAACGCGGACGTGATGGTGGTGGCGTAGGTGATCGGAAGAGGAGGGTGGAGGCGCGGCAATGCGGCGGAGCTCGGTGAAGTTTTGCGAACTCCGGCGAGATCGGGAGGACTCCCTAGGGCACGGTAGATCGAGGTTTTCGCGAAAATCGGACGAGGAGGAGGTGGAAGTATTTATAGGGGGTTGGGCTTGCGCAAGGGGCAACAAACGAATCGAATCGGGAGAGATTTGGGGTTGGGGCTCTCTGTCCATGATGAACATGAAAGAAGGAGACAGAGGAGGGGGATGACAAGCGGGGTCGACCCGTCGGTGGCAGGGGGGAAAGGGGCGCGGGTCGGGTGGCCGTCTCGACGGGGCCTCGGGCACGTGTGAAGCAGCTGGGCTGGGCTTCGGCCTGGCCCACTCGGCGGAGAAAGGTTTTCTTTTTAAAGATCTTTTTTAGACAAACAAAACAAATAAAAACAAATAGAAATGAAAATATTATATAGGCATATAATATATCAAAATTTTCAGAAAAATATTTTCTACGACATGACCATTTTACTAACGTCAAATAAATTCTAAAAAAAATCAAATAATTCAAACAGTTCTCCTGCTCTAATAAAATCCACTAAGAATCATTTTAAAATACCAAAATGAATTCAAATTTATTTATCTCCAATTTTCTATTCTAGAGAATCATGTTACCCTATTTTCCATGTATTTTGTTTTTGGAGAAAAATAATTTGAATAAAACCCAAATAACTCCAAATTGAAAATATTTTCAAAAGGATTTTAGATTTTGATCCTTTTAAACTCCCAACTCATGTTTCATATGTTCGAAGAAGTCATTTTATCTTCTCTCGTGAAAATCATTGAGTTGCATAAAGTTTCATAATTGAAAATATTTTCAAATGAAATTCAAATATTTTCAACACCCCTTGTCATTTAAATAAATGGAAGAAGTCATGTCATCTTCTCTCTAGGGTTTTGTATTTGAAAATAATTTGAATTCACGGTGATCAAAAGAAAAAGGTGAAAGTTTGGGAAAGTCCTTTTATTCCCTCTCATTTAACTTTCAAAAAGTTTCAAATTTCACTCAATCAATCACACAATAATCAAACAATCAATCAATCTATCTATTTATTATAACATTCCAAAATTTAGAATTTTGGGATGTTATAACCACCGTGCTCTAAAAAGATATAAGTGAAGTACTAGAGCAAAATTGTATAGCTCAAAAGATATAAGTAAAGCACATGGAGTATTCTAATAAATTCCGATTCATGCGTGTCTCTCCCGAAAGGTGTGTAAAACAAGGATGATTGTGGTAAACTAAAAAGAAAAGACTCAAATGATACAAGACGCTCCAAGCAAAACACATATCATGTGGGGAATAAAAATATAGCCTCAAGTAAAGTTACCAATAGACGAAAAACGAAAGAGGGGATGCCTTCTGGGGCATCCCCAAGCTTAGGCTATTTTTTGTCCTTGAATTTTACATTGGGGTGCCTAGGGCATCCCCAAGCTTAGGCTCTTGTCACTCCTTATTCCAAAATTCTTCAAATCTTTTACCCAAATACTTGAAAACTTCACAACACAAAACTCAACAGAAAATCTCTTGAGCTCCGTTAGTATAAGAAAATAAACCACCACCTTAAGGTACTGTAATTAAATCATTCTTTATTTATATTGGTGTTAAACCTAATGTATTCCAACTTCTCTATGGTTCATACCCCCCGATACTAGCCATAGATTCATCAAAATAAGCAAACAACACACGAAAAACAGAATCTGTCAAAAACAGAACAGTCTGTAGCAATCTATAGGTTTCGAATACTTATGTAACTCAAAAAATTCTGAAAATTAGGAAGACCAGGAAAATTTGTATATTGATCTACTTCAGTTGGAATTGGTATTTTATCGCTCTCTGGTTAAAAATGAAAATTATTAGCGTGAGCCCATACTTTCTGTTTTTTATCAGCAAGATCAAACAACAATCACCCAAGAAGATCCTAAAGGCTTTACTTGGCACAAACACTAATTAAAACATAAAAACACAATCATAACAGAGGCTAGATGAATTATTTATTACTAAACAAGAACAAAAAGTAAAGAACAAAAATAAAATTGGGTTTCCTCCCAACAAGCGCTATCGTTTAATGCCCCTAGCTAGGCATCTATAATTTTAATGATGCTCACGTGAAAGATAGCAATCGAAACATGAAGGGAGAATCATGAAGCATATGAAAATCACATCTAAGTCTAACATACTTCCTATCCATAGGCATTATATAAGCAAAAAAATTATCAAGACAAGCAAAAACTAGCATATGCAAGGAAGGAGAAAGAAACAATAGCAATCTCAACATAACGAGAGGTAATTTAGTGACACGAAAATTTCTACAACCATATTTTCCTCTCTCATAATAATTAAATGTAGGATCATAATCAAATTCAACAATATAGCTATCACATATAATTTTCTCTTCATGATCCACATGCATTCTAAGTTGACACTCTTCCAAAATAGTGGGATTAACATTAACTAAAGTCATGACCTCTCCAAACCCACTTTTATCAAAAACTTCATAAGATTGAACATTCTCCAAATATGTGGGATCTAAAATTGACACTCTTCCAAACCCACTTTCAATATTATTGCAAACGTTATTATCAATCTCATATTCATCAAGGGGCTTACATAAATTTTCAAGATCGTAAGAAGAATCACCCCAATCATGATCATTGCAACAAATAGTAGTGATAACAAAACTAGCATCCACAAGCTTGAGGTTTTTCATATTATTAACACAATTGACATTAATATAATTTATAATAACATCATTGCAATCATGCTTTTCATTAAAGGAGCTATCGTGAATCACTTTGTAATTTTCTTCTTTCAACACTTCATCACAATTTTCAAATTCACAAATTTCAAGCAAAACCTCATAAAGATAACCTAGTACACTCAACTCACTAGCAATTGGTTCATCATAATTGTATCTTTTAAAAAGATTAGCCAGAGGGTGATGATCCATAACAATAGATATTTAGCAAGCGAAGATGCAAGCTAATAGAACGCACATGGTAACACAAGATCGAACGGAAGAAGGGCGAAAGAAAAAGGCAAAGGTTTTCGAAACTCGTTTTAGAAGTGGGGGAGAGGAAAACAAGAGGCGAATGACAAATAATGTAATGCGATGGAGAATAGTTTATGATGGGTACTTGGTATGTCTTGACTTGGCGTAGATCTCCCCGGCAACGGCGCCAGAAATCCTTCTTGCAACCTCTTGAGCATGCGTTGGTTTTTCCTTGAAGAAGAAAGGGTGATGCAGCAAAGTAGCGTAAGTATTTCCCTCAGTTTTTTAGAACCAAGGTATCAATCCAGTAGGAGAAAATGCACAAGTCACCTAGTACCTGCACAAACAATCAAGAACCTCGCAACCAACGTGATAAAGGGGTTGTCAATCCCTTCACGGTCACTTGCAAAAGTGAGATCTGATAAAGATAGTAAAGTAAATATTTTTGGTATTTTTGTGTATAGATTGGAAAGTAAAGATTGCAAAATAGTAAATGAGATGTGATGCAAATAAAAGAGATGCAATATAATAAGGAGGAGACCCGATGGGCATAGGTTTCACTAGTGGCTTCTCTCAAGATAGCATGTATTACGGTGGGTGAAAAAATTACTGCCGAGCAATTGATAGAAAAGCGCATAGTTACGAAGATATCTAAGGCAATGATCATGAATATAGGCATCACATCCGTGTCAAGTAGACCGAAACGATTATGCATCTACTACTATTACTCCACGCATCGACCGCTATCCATCATGCATCTAGAGTATTAAGTTCATAAGAACAGAGTAATGCATTAAGCAAGATGACATGATGTAGAGGGATAAACTCAAGAAATATGATAGAAATCCCATATTTTTATCATCGGTGGCAACAATACAATACGTGCCTTGCCAAGGAAAGGACACCGCAAGATTGAACCCAAAGCTAAGCACTTCTTCCATTGCAAGAAAGATCAATCTAGTAGGCCGAACTAAACCGATAATTTGAAGAGACTTGAAAAGATATCAAATCATGCATATAAGAATTCGGAGAAGAACCAAATAATATTCATAGATAATCAAGTTCATAAATCCACAGTTCATCGGATCTCGGCAAACACACTGCAAAAGAGTATTACATCGAATAGATCTCCAAGAACATTGAGGAGAACTTTGTATTGAAGATCAAAGAGAGAGAACAAGCCATCTAACTAATAACTATGGACCCGAAGGTCTGTGGTAAACTACTCACGCTTCATCAGAGAGGCTATGGTGTTGATGTAGAAGCCCTCCGTGATCGATTCCCCCTATGGCAGATCGCCGGAAAAGGTCCCCAGATGGGATCTCATGGGTACAAAAGGTTGCGGCGGTGGAAAAGTGGTTTCGTGGCACCCCCTGATGTTTCTAGGGTATAAGAGTATATATAGGCGAAAGAAGTACATCAGTGGAGCTTCGTGGGGCCCACGAGGGTGGGGGCACGCCTACCCCCCTGGGCGCGCCCTCCTGCCTCGTGGTCACCTCACGGAGTTCTAGACTTCAACTCCAAGTCTTCTGGTTTGCTTTCGGTCTAAGAAAGATCATCTCGAAGGTTTCATTCCGTTTGGATTCCGTTTGGTATTCCTTTTCTGCGAAACTCTAAAATAGGCAAAAAACAGAAAGTGGCACTGGGCCTCCGGTTAATAGGTTAGTCCCAAAAATAATATAAAAGAGCATATTAAAGCCCATTAAACATCCAAGATAGATAATATAATAGCATGGAACAATCAAAAGTTATATATACATTGGAGACGTATCAGTCATCTCATCTGATCTTATATCGTAATGCACCGCATACCGGGTATCCGTTCAAATCCTCATACACACCGCGGTAGAGGATGCAGTCATTAGGGCATGCATGTATCTTCTGCACCTCCAATCCTAGATGGCATACGACCTTCTTTTCTGCGTACATACTGTCGGGCAATCCTTTATCCTTTGGAAGCTTCTTCTTCAATATTTTCAGTAGCTTCTGAAATCCAATGCCAGGCACAACATTCTCTGCCTTCCACTACAGCAATTCCAATAGGTACCGAGCTTTGTGTTGCCATCTTGGCAATTTGGGTACAATACTTTTTTGTGATCCTCTAACATGTGTGATGTCTACTACACAACCTTCTTCTTGTAGACGTTGTTGGGCCTCCAAGTGCAGAGGTTTGTAGGCCAGTAGCAAATTTCCCTCAAGTGGATGACCTAAGGTTTATCAATCCATGGGAGGCGTAGGACGAAGATGGTCTCTCTCAAACAACCCTGCAACCAAATAACAAAGAGTCTCTTGTGTCCCCAACACACCCAATACAATGGTAAATTGTATAGGTGCACTAGTTTGGCGATGAGATGGTGATACAAGTGCAATATGGATGGTAGATATAGGTTTTTGTAATCTGAAAATATAAAAACAGAAATATAACTAATGATAAAAGTGAGCACAAATGGTATTGCAATGCTTGGAAACAAGGTCTAGGGTTCATACTTTCACTAGTGCAAGTTCTCTCAAAAATAATAACATAATTGGATCATATAAGAATCCCGAACAAATGAAGAGATTATTGTAGGGTACGAAACCACCTCAAAGTTATTCTTTCTGATCGATCTATTGCGCAATTCCTATAAGTGTCACAAACAGCCCTAGAGTTCGTACTAAAATAACACCTTAAGACACGAATCAACCAAAACCCTAATGTCACCTAGATACTCCAATTTCACCACAAGTATCCGTGGGTATGATTATACGATATGCATCACACAATCTCAGATTCATCTATTCAACCAACACAAAGAACTTCAAGAGTGCCCCAAAGTTTCTACCGGAGAGTCAAGACGAAAAAGTGTGCTAACCCCTATGCATAATTTCACAAGGTCACAGAACTCGCAAGTTGATCACCAAAACATACATCAAGTGGATCACGTGAATATCCCATTGTCACCACAGATAAGCACATGCAAGACATACATCAAGTGTTCTCAAATCCTTAAAGACTCAATCTGATAAGATAACTTCAAAGGGAAAACTCAATTCATCACAAGGAGATAGAGGGGGAGAAACATCATAAGATCCAACTATAATAGCAAAGCTCGCGCTACATCAAGATTGTGCCATATCAAGAACACGAGAGAGAGAGAGATTAAACACATAGCTACTGGTACATACCCTCAGCCCCGAGGATGAACTACTCCCTCCTCATCATGGAGAGCACCGGGATGATGAAGATGGCCACCGGTGATGGATCCCCCCTCCAGCAGGGTGCCGGAACAGGGTCCCATTTTGTTTTTGGTGGCTACAGAGGCTTGCGGTTGTGGAACTCCCAGTCTAGGTTTCTTTTTGGGGGGTTTTGTATAGATAGGAATTTTTGGTTTCAGCCTCACGTCAGGGGGGTCTCCGAGTCATCCACGAGGCAGTGGGTGCGCCCAGGGCGGTAGGGCGCGCCCTCCAGCCTCGTGGATGGCTCAGGACTCTTCTGGCCCAACTATTTTACTCCTGGGGCTTCTTTTGGTCCATAAATAGTCATTAAAAATTGGCACGTCAATTGGACTCCGTTTGGTATTCCTTTTCTGTAAAACTCAAAAACAAGGAAAAAACATAAACTTGCACTTGACTCTAGGTTAATAGGTTAGTCCCAAAAATCATATAAAATAGCATATAAATGCATATAAAACATCCAAGATAGATAATATAATAGCATGGAACAATCAAAAATTATAAATACGTTGGAGACGTATCAAGCATCCCAAGCTTAATTCCTGCTTGTCCTCGAGTAGGTAAATGATAAAAATAGAATTTTTGATGTGGAATGCTACCTAACATATTTATTTATGTAATTCTCTTTATTGTGGCATGAATGTTCAGATCTGTAAGATTCAAAACAAAAGTTTAATATTGACATAAAAACAAAAATATTTCAAGCATACTAACAAAATAATTATGTCTTCTCAAAATAACATGGCCAAAGAAAGTTTATCCCTACAAAATCATATAGTCTGGCTATGCTCCATTCTCATCATACGAAATATTCAAATCATGCACAACCCCGATGACAAGCCAAGCAATTGTTTCATACTTTTGATGTTTTCAAACCTTTTCAACTTTCACGCAATACATGAGCATGAGCCATGGACATAGCACTATAGGTGGAATAGAAGGTGGTTGTGGAGAAGACAAAAAGGAGATTGTCTCACATCAACTAGGCGTATCAACGGGCCATGGAGATGCCCATCAATAGATATCAATGTGAGAGAGTTGGGATTGCCATGCAACGGATGCACTAGATCTATAAGTATATGAAAGCTAAAAAAGAAACTAAGTGGGTGTGCATCCAACTTGGTTGCTCATGAAGACCTAGGGCATTTGAGGAAGCCCATCGTTGCAATATACAAGCCAAGTTCTATAATGAAAAATTCCCACTATTATATGAAAGTGACAACATAGGAGACTCTCTATCATGAAGATCATGGTGCTAATTTGAAGCACAAGTGTGGTAAAAGGATAGTAGCATTGCCCCTTCTCTCTTTTTCTCTCTTTTTCTCTCATTTTTTTGTTTTTTTGGCCTTCTCTTTTTTTCCTCGCATGGTACAATGCTCTAATAATGAAGATCATCACACTTTTATTTACTTACAACTCAAGAATTACAACTCGATACTTAGAACAAAATATGACTCTATATGAATGCCTCCGGCGGTGTACCGGAATGTGCAATGAATCAAGAATGACATGTATGAAAGAATTATGATCGGTGGCTTTGCCACAAATACAATGTCAACTACATGATCATGCAAAGCAATATGACAATGATGAAGCGTGTCATAATAAACAAAATGGTGGAAAGTTGCATGGCAATATATCTCAGAATGTCTATGGAAATGCCATAATAGGTAGGTATGGTGGCTGTTTTGAGGAAGGTATATGGTGGGTTTATGGTACCGGTGATAGTTGCAATGGTGGAAGGATGAGAGTGCGTATAATCCAGGGACTCAACATTAGTCACAAAGAACTCACATACTTATTGCAAAAGTCTATTAGCTATCGAAAAAAGTACTACGTGCATGCTCCTAGGGGGATAGATTGGTAGGAAAAGACCATCGCTCGTCCCCGACCGCCACTCATAAGGAAGACAATCAAAAAATATCTCATGCTCCAACTTCGTTACATAACGGTTCACCATACGTGCATGCTACGGGACTCACAAACCTTAACACAAGTATTTCTCAAATTCACAACTACTCACTAGCATGACTCTAATATCACCATCTTCATATCTCAAAACAATAATAAGGAATCAAACTTCTCATAGTTTTCAATGCACTTTATATGAAAGTTTTTATTATATCCCTCTTGGATGCCCATCATATTAGGACTAAATTCATAACCAAAGCAAACTACCATGATTTTTAGAGATTCTCAAAATGATAAAAGTGAAGCATGGGAGTTCAACAATTTCTTCAAAATAAAAATACCTCCATGCTCTAAAAAGATATAAGTAAAGCACTAGAGCAACCGACAAACTACTCCAAAAGTTATAAGCGAAGCACAATGAGTAGTTGAATAATTATGTAACTATGTGAAGACTCCTCATAAATAAAATTTCAGATCTTAAGTACTTTATTCAAGCCGCAAGCAAAAAAATGACATTGCAAGGATATCACATATCATGTAAAGAAGCAAAAAACTTAGGCTCAACCAAAACTAACCGATAGTTGTTGAAGAAGAAAGGTGGGATGCCAAACGGGGCATCCCCAAGCTTAGATGCTTGAGACTTCTTGAAATATTAATTAGCGATGCCTTGGGCATCCCCAAGCTTGAGCTTTTGTGTCTCCTTAATTCCTTTCATATCGCGGTTTTCCTAAATCTTAAAAACTTCATCCACACGAAACTCAACAAGAACTCGTGATTTAAGTTAGTATAAATCCATGCTAAACCTTATCATTCTCTACTATAGCAAATCACTAAAATTATTATTTGAAATTGCATACTAAATGCCTCTGCATATTTAATACTCCTATCATCAAATAGAACCATTAAACAAGCTAACATATGCAAACAATGCAATCATAACAGCAATCTGTCTAAACAGGATAGTCTGTAAAGAATGCAAGAAGAATCATACTTCCTTAACTCCAAAAATTATGAAAAATTGCCACACTGTAGATAATTTGTTGTTACTCATTGTGTAAAAATTCCAAGATTTTATCGTGTTCTGACTATTCACAAATATTCAAAACATAACAACAAACTTTCTGTTTTTAAAACAACAACATATGGACTTGCAAAAGAAGCATGGTAAAGGCTATACTTGTCCTTTTTATTGAAGTAAAAGATGCAAAATATTACTCTAAATAATAGCAATAAAATCCTAATAAAATAAAATGACGCTCCAAGCAAAACACATACCATGTGGTGAATAAAAATATAGCTCCAAGTAAGGTTATCGATGAACGAAGACGGAAGAGGGGATACCTTCCGGGGCATCCCAAAGCTTAGGCTCTTGGTTGTCCTTGAATATTACCTTGGGGTGCCTTGGGCATCCCCAAGCTTAGGCTCTTGCCACTCCTTATTCCGCGGTCCATCGAAACTTTACCCAAAACTTGAAAACTTCCCAACACAAAACTCAATAGAAAACTCGTAAGCTCTGTTAGTATAAGAAAGCAAATCAGCACTTAGGTACTGTCAAGTCAAGATTCATAATTTTTCTCACATTATGCCTACTGTACCATATCATTTCTAAAATTTATATTAAGCAATATAAGCCATAGAAACTAGAAAACAAGCAAACTATGCATCGAAAACATAATCTGTCAAAAACAGAATAGTGTGTAGTAATCTGTAACTCTCGAATACGTATGTAACTCCAAAAATCCTGAGAAATTAGTAAGTCCTGGGCAATTTTTTCATTAATCCTCTTTGAAAAGAATCAATATTTTATCGCGCTTCTATTAAAAATGGAAACTAATCTCCTGGGTGCAAAAGTTTCTGTTTTTCAGCAAGATCAAATCAACTATCATTGTAAGCCATCCCAAAGGTCTTACTTGGCACTTTATTGAAACAAACGCTATAAAACATGATTACTACAGTAGCATAATCATGTGAACACACAAAAACAGTAGGGGTAAATATTGGGTTGTCTCCCAACAAGCGCCTTTCTTTAATGACTTTCTAGCTAGGCATGATGATTTCAATGATGCTCATATAAAAGATAGGAATTGAAACATAATGGGAGCATCATGAAGAATATAACTAGCACATTTAAGCCTAACCCACTTCTTATGCAAAGGGATTTTGTGAGCAAACAACTTGTGGGAACAAGAATCAACTTGCATAGGAAGGTAAAACAAGGATAACTTCAAGATTTTCAAGACATAGAGAGGAAACTTGATATTATTGCTATAGGTAAAAGCATATGTTCCTCTCTCATAATAATTTTCAGTGGCATCATGAATGAATTCAACAATATAACCATCACATAAAGCATTCTTTTCATGATGCATAATCATAGAAAATTTACTACTCTCCACATAAGCAAAATTCTTCTCATTCGGAATAGTGGGAGCAAATTCAACAAAATAACTATCATGTGATTGAAAATTGAAATCAAGATGGCAAGTTTCATTGTTATCATTATTCTCTATAACACACATGTCATCACAATAATCATCATAGCTAGGAGGGATTCTTTCATCATAATAAATTTTCTCATCAAAACTTGGGGGACAAAAAATATCATCTTCATCAAACATAGCATCCCCAAGTTTGTGGCTTTGCATATCATTAGCATCATGGATATTCAAAGAATTCATACTAACAACATTGCAATCATGCTCATCATTCAAATATTTAGTGCCAAACATTTTAATGCATTCTTCTTCTAACTCTTGAGCACAATTTTCCTTTCCATCATTTTCACGAAAGATATTAAAAAGATGAAGCATATGAGGCAACCTCAATTCCATTTTTTGTAGTTTTCTTTTATGGACTAAACTAGTGATAAAACAAGAAACTAAAAGATTCGATTGCAAGATCTAAAGATATACCTTCAAGCGCTAGCCTCCCCAGAAACGGTGCCAGGAAAGAGCTTGATGTCTACTACACAACCCTCTTCTTGTAGACGTTGTTGGGCCTCCAAGTGAAGTGGTTTGTAGGACAGTAGCAAATTTCGTTCAAGTGGATGACCTAAGGTTTATCAATCCGTGGGAGGCGTAGGATGAAGATGGTCTCTCTCAAACAACCCTGCAACCAAATAACAAAGAGTCTTTTGTGTCCCAACACCCAATACAATGGTAAATTGTATAGGTGCACTAATTCGGCGAAGAGATGGTGATACAAGTGCAAAATGGATGGTAGATATGGGTTTTTGTAATCTGAAAATATAAAAACAGAAAGGTAACTAATGATAAAAGTGAGCACAAACAGTATTGCAATGCTTGGAAACAAGGCCTAGGGTTCATACTTTCACTAGTGCAAGTTCTCTCAACAATAATAACATAATTGGATCATATAACAATACCTCAACATGCAACAAAGAGTCACTCCAAAGTCACTAATAGCGGAGAACAAATGAAGAGATTATTTAGGGTACGAAACCACCTCAAAGTTATTCTTTTTGATCGATCTATTGGGCTATTCCTATTAGTGTCACAAACAGCCCTAGAGTTCATACTAAAATAACACCTTAAGACACAAAATCAACCAAAACCCTAATGTCACCTAGATACTCCAATGTCACCTCAAGTATCCGTGGGTATGATTATATGATATGCATCACACAATCTCAGATTCATCTATTCAACCAACACAAAGAACTTCAAAGAGTGCCCCAAAGTTTCTACTGGAGAGTCAAGACGAGAACGTGTGCCAACCCCTATGCATAAGTTCACAAGGTCACAGAACTCGCAAGTTGATCACCAAAACATACATCAAGTGGATCACATGAATATCCTATTGTCACCACAGATAAGCACATGCAAGACATACATCAAGTGTTCTCAAATCCTTAAAGACTCAATCCAATAAGATAACTTCAAAGGGAAAACTCAATTCATCACAAGGAGATAGAGGGGGAGAACCATCATAAGATCCAACTATAATAGCAAAGCTCGTGGTACATCAAGATTGTGCCATATCAAGAACACGAGAGAGAGAGAGAGAGAGAGATCAAACACATAGCAATTGGTACATACCCTTAGCCCCGAGGGTGAACTACTCCCTCCTCATCATGGAGAGCGTCGGGATGATGAAGATGGCCACCGGTGATGGATCCCCCCTCCGGAAGGGTGCTGGAACAGGGTCCCGATTGGTTTTTGGTGGCTATAGAGGCTTGCGGCGGCGGAACTCCTGATCTAGGTTTCTTTTCTGGGGTTTTTGTATTTATAAGAATTTTTGGCGTCGGTCTCACGTCAAGGGGGGTCTCCGAGTCATCCACGAGGCAGGGGGCGCGCCCAGGGGGTAGGGCGTGCCCTCCACCCTTGTGTACGGCTCGGGACTCTTCTGGCCCAACTATTTTACTACGGGGCTTCTTTTGGTCCATAATGAATCATCAAAAATTCGCACGTCAATTGGACTCTGTTTGGTATTCCTTTTTCTGTAAAACTCAAAAACAAGGAAAAAACAGAAACTGGCACTGGGCTCTAGGTTAATAGGTTAGTCCCAAAAATCGTATAAAATAGCATATAAATGCATATAAAACATCCAAGATTGATAATATAATAGCATGTAACAATCAAAAATTATAGATACGTTGGAGACGTATCAATGGGATCGAACTTCAGCTTCTCCTTTTCACTTTCACACTGTCTCCTTGCATCAACAATGACCCGGCGGAAATCATCATCGGGCACATCGTCAGGTTCCTCTTGATCTTCAGCTTCCCCCATTGCAGCATCACCGTATTCAGGGGGCACATAGTTGTCATCGTCTTCTTCTTCTTCTTCTTCTTCTTCTTCTTCTTCTTCTTTGTCTTCCATCACAACCCCTATTTCTCCGTGATTCGTCCAAACATTATAGTGTGGCATGAAACCCTTATAAAGCAGGTGGGTGTGAAGGATTTTCCGGTCAGAGTAAGACTTCGTATTCCCACATATAGGGCATGGAAAACACATAAAACCATTCTACTTGTTTGCCTCAGCCACTTCGAGAAAATTATGCACGCCCTTAATGTACTCAGAGGTGTGTGTGTTGCTGTACATCCTTTCCGGTTCATCTGTGTGCATTATATATAATTAAGTGTGTCAAAAACCATTATAGAACATCATGAATAGATAAGTGACCAAATTAATAGAAGTTCATCATCACATTAAAACCAAAGTACATACATAGTTCTCATTAAACAACATATAGCTCTCCAGGGCACCTAATTAAACCATACATTAAAACTATGTAAAACATTTCAATGCAACAACAAATGCGGTCATAATCGCAACCAAGGTAACAATTGGTCCAATGGCGTAATGATACCAAGCCTTGTTTTGAATGGCATATTTTCTAATCTTTCTAATCTTCAAGCGCATTGCATCCATCTTGATATTGTGATCATCAACGACATCTGCAACATGCAACTCCAATATCATCTTCTCCTCCTCAATTTTTTTGTTTTTTCCTTCAAGTAATTTTTTTCTTCTTTAACTAAATTTAACCTCTTGACAATAGGGTCGGTTGGAATTTCCGGTTCACATACCTCCTAGATAAATAAAATCTATGTCACGTTGGTCGGCATAATTATCATAAACAATAAATGAACCAAATAGTTATAAAAGATAATATATACCACATCTGAATCATAGATAGGACGAGGGCCGACGGGGGCGGAGACCAAAACCGTCGCACTATATAATAACAAACAATAATAAAATTAATAGAATTAGACAAGTATCTATCTAATCATACAAGTAAGAAGTTTTTTCTTCTACAAAGAAGATAAGAACAAGAAGCTCACCACAGTGGTGCCGGCAACGAGATCGGCGCGGGCGATCGACGGCGGTGAAGACGGGGACGGGACGTGACGGACCACTAAACCTAGAAAAATCTTGAGGAAAATGGAGCTTGGTGGTCAAGTTTGGAGAGGAGAAATCTTAAGTAGTGTGGCTTGGGCATTTCATCGAACACCTCATGTGCATAGGAGGTGAGCTAGAGCACCACAAAGCCCTCACCTCGCCGGCCAAGAAAAAACAAAGCAGCGGAGTGCCCTGCTCGCGGGAGAGGGGTATATATAGCCACCTCACACTACAAAAAAAGACACATCCGTGACATTTTGGGCCGAACGAATTTTTTTTCTGTCATACATATGACACTTCTATGACGATAATTGTGACAAACCCGGTATCATCATAGATGTGGTGGGCTCCTACTTCTATGACAAAAAATCATGAGAGAAAATGGGCTTTTCATCCTGGGCGGGCCGGAGACACAGCTGCATGACATTCTTTGGGCCGTCCATGACGGAAAAAACCGTGGTAGAAGCGAGGGGGAGGAAAATTTCGGGGAGTTCCCGGTTACGGTGGGAGGTCGGGGGCCGAGCGATGCGCGTTCCTCTCGTACACGCGCATGTGTGCGAGGCGTTGGCTCTAACTGAACCGAGCGAGGCGTTGGGCTCTAACTGAACCCGAGCGATTGCACTGTAGGCTACGCATTAGTGAACCCGAGTGATCGATCGATGGCTGTTAACTGAACCCGATCGAGCGATTCCTTCGCTACTGCTGCTAACTGAAGCCGATCGATGGGATGAACAGTGAGCGTTGGGGGCGGGGTGGATGAACAGTGAGCGGTGGCGTTGCCTCTGGATGAACAGGACCCCGAGCAAGGCGTTGGGCTCTAACTGAACCCGAGCGATTGCACTGCAGGCTACGCGTTACTGAACCCAAGCGATCGATCGATGGCTTTTAACTGAACCCGATTGAGCGATTCCTTCGCTACTGCTGCTAACTGAAGCCGATCGATGGGATGAACAGTGAGCGTTGCGGGGGGGGGGGGGGGCGTTGGATGAACATTGAGCGGTGGCGTTGCCTCTGGATGAACAGGACCCCGTGGTGTGGTGGAGGGCTGGATGAACAGTAGACGGTGGAGGGGTGCCCGTGGATGGGTGGATGAACAGGACCCCGTGGTGTGGAGGGCTGGATGAACAGTCGACGGTGGAGGGGTGGTTAAACAGGACCCCGTGGCATGGAGGGCTGGATGAATAGTAGACGGTGGAGGGGTGCCCGTGGAGGGGTGGTTGAACAGGACCCCGTGGTGTGGAGGGCTGGATGAATAGTAGAAGGTGGAGGGGTGGTTGAACAGTAGCCGGTGGAGTAGCACGCGGTGGAGGCTGGATGAACAGGAGCCCGTGGAGGCTGGATGAACAGGAGCCCGTGGAGGCTGGAGGAGGTCGACGGTGGAGATGAACAGTATCCCTTGGAGTCCCGTTCTGCGGTACGCCACACCACTCCCGATGAACAGGACCCCCGTTTCGACCGTAGTAGGTCCGTTTCCTCCGTTTTGCGGTACGCCAGACCCCTCCCGATCAGCAGGATCCCGTTTCGAACGTGGCCGGTCGAACACAAGGACGTCTCCTCCGTTTTGCGGTACGCCAGGCCTCGTTCCCATCGCCTGTTCCGTCCAATCCCTCCCGATGAACACGACCACACATTCCGTTTCGACCCAGCTGGTTGGCTCCCATGCGTTCCGTTGCCTCCTGATGAACACGACGCATTCCGTTGCCTCCCCATGAACACGATGCATTCCGTTGCCTCCCCATGAACACGACGCATTCCCTTGCCTCCCCATGAACACGACGACGACGCTGTTTCTCCGTTCCGACCCAGCCATGTACACGAGCCCTCGCCATATGTATGCGCGAGTAGGCGTTCGAGACCCCGCCCATATGTACACATACGTGGCCGTATTTTCTTTCTTGCACCCTGACCGCTGTACGTACGTGTACATGCTATGTGCGCGCCTCTACTATGACACGTGTGCGCCTCTACATCGACCAGTATATATGTACGTACACGTTCGTGACCAGAATGACAACGCTACGTATGCTTCGACCAGGTGGGTCCCGACTGTCAGGCACTTCCTTGCGTGCGAAGATGTAGCTGGTGGGTAACAGCAGTCAGGGGGGAGAATCGTTTTTTTTTGCCCGGACGCACTTGCTTGCGTGCGAAGGTGTAGCTGGCGGGTTCCAGCAGTCAGGGGGGAAACATTTTTTTTTCGCGAAATACGGTGGCCCGTCCGGTGGGTCCCTGCTGTTAGGTGGAGGAATAATTATTTTGCACGTAATAAGGAAGCACTTCCTTGCTGCGGCCATGGACCCAGCTGTCAGCCTCTCCACGTACAGTCCACGTCCGATGGAAGTCGTTCCTTGACCATGTTGACCACGCCGTGCCGAGAGCACCAGGGTGGTGGACGACGGCGATGCCTAGGAAGGGGACGACAGGGAGCCGGGGAAGACGCGGCATTGGAAGCCCGCGCGAAGAGGAGTACGAGGGTTCACTGGTTCAGCTACGATGTGAGGCTGTCGTCGCCGCAGGGCCTGGCCAGCAGTGGGAATAGTAGGGGGCGGTGAGGCCTCCGCAGCAGCACAGCCGGCCACGGGAGGCAGGAGCATGCGGCACGACCGGCGCTGCTTGGGCGGCTGGAGCAAGAAGACCAGAGGTTGAAGAAGCACTACGGCCGTTGGATGGACATCATACGGTCACTGGAGCTAGAATCGTTCATACTAACTAAAGTTGACAAAGACCCCCGTCCCAGTCAACTTAGTAGGCCCACAAGTCAGCCTCCCGCCATGGTGGGTCCCAGCTAGCAGGGGGAGTATTCATTTTTTTTGTGCGTAATAAGGAGGCACTTCCGGTGGGTCCGAGCTGACAGCGGGGGGAACGTTTTTTTTCGCGAAATACGCTGGCCCGTCCGGTGGGTCCGAGCAGTCAGGGGGGAAACGTTTTTTTCGCGAAATAAGGTGGCCTGTACGGTGGGTCCTTGCTGTAAGGTGGAGGAATACTTATTTTGCGCGTAACAAGGAGGCACTTCCTTGCGTCCGCCTGGACCCAGCTGTCAGCCTCTCCACGTATAGTACTCTTCCGATGGAAGTTAGTCATTGACCATGTTGACCACGCCGCGCCGAGAGCACCAGGGCGGTGGTCTGGACGACGGCGAGGCCTAGGAAGGGGACGACGCGGAGCCGGGGAAGACGCAGCAGTGGAAGCCCGCGTGGAGAGGAGTACGAGGGTTCACTGGTTTGGCTGCGGTGTGAGGCTGCCATCGCCGCAGAATAACAGGGGGTGTGGGTGAGTGGAGGGATGTCTGGCCAGCGGTGGGAGTAGTATGGGGGCGGTGAGGCCTCCGCGGCAGCACAGCCGGCCACGGGAGGCAGGAGCAGGCGGCACGACCGGTGCTGCTTTGGGTGGCTGGACCAAGAAGACCAGAGGTTGAAGAAGCACTACGGCCGTTGGATGGACATCGTACGGTCACTGAAGCTAGAAACGTTTATTATTGACTAAGTTGACAAAGCCCTTGGTACGCTCCAACTTAGTAGGCCCACAGGTCAACCTCCGAAACGGTGTGCCCCAGATGTTAGGGGGAGGAATCATTTTTTGGGCGGCCGAAGGTAAGAATATCCGAGATTGAAGAAGAAGCACGACATCCGTTGGATAGACATCCAACGGCCACTGCTGCTGGAACCGTGTGTTGACTATAATAAGTTGGCAAAGCCTTACATACGTGTCAACTTATTTTTTTAGGGGACGCGTCACTTAGTAGGCCCACAAGTGTGTGGCAGAGAACTTATAGCCCATTTGTGTTTTGTAAGAATGTATAGCCCATTTTGGAATTCTAATGGAATTTACAACAGCCCATTTATAGTTTGTTAAAAGTACAACCCATTTTCTAGCTAGGACAATGATTAGTAATTTCAACCAACCGTTGAACACAGAATTCAATAAAATTTCCCACATTTTGATGGGCTCCGAAATATTTTTATCCCGAAATTTCTAGTCAGATTAAATATAAATTTGTATTACATAAAAAATCCAACGAAACATTGCGCGCGCAACAATGAAAATTTAAGATTTTCAAAATCAATAAATAATATTTTATAAACTAATTTCATGTTTGGTGTTTTTTATAGTTACTGCCCAGTTTTTATAATTACATCCCATTTATTATTTTTAAAGCCCATTTTTCTGTTAAGCCTAATGCATCCCTCCTAGGAAAGATTTGTAGCCCAGCGGGGCGAAGAATAACAAGTTGACCTTGCCTGGGTATTCCTCAAAAAGACGTATAGCTAGGCTAGCCATTTTCATCTTGAAAAAATTAGTATTTGGACTGGATATCTGGCCCGGGCTAGACCCGCCCAGTTAATACCCTGCTCTCCTCTGAACAACAACGAAATCATCGCCAAGAAAAACTCTGCAGTGCTCATGCCTCAAAAACACAAATACTGCTCAAGCTGCTTGGTCCCAGCTGTCGACTGCACCTTGTACAATTCTCTCGTTTATATTGACTACATAGGTTGACAATGGTGCGGGACCGTGATGTCAGGAAACCAGGAGAAAGCAAAAAAAATATAGTTGTACATAATAAGGTGGCACTTGCGTACGTACGGCTATGGCCCTAGTGGGTCCCTAGTGTCATCCAGTCAAAATAAAGTCATCTCCTGAATCCTCATGTTCGCTGACGATGTTAACAATGCTCGGCGCCACGGCGAGCGCAACAACTCGAAGGACAACGGAGAGGGCCTCGCAGGCCCTACGGATGGTCTGATACAGTGCCCGCTACTCATTCAGGAAGCCAGGATCATCGGACACCTATGAGCACCTTCGAGAAACTGAGACGGCATGAAATGGTAAGGCCGCGCTTGGGAGCTCTGGTTTATTTCAAACCTGTATTAACATACACGTGTAATTTACTCGTCATCGAAAACAACGCGTAAAATACAGGCGTAATGAAACTGAGGGCCCGAGGTCTGTAAGTAAAACCGGCGGGTTATGCGTGTAATTTGAGAGACCAGTGTATATTTTACGAGCACTGCTATATGGACAACATTGCCAGACGATACATGCACGACGTGCGTATCATGCCATCCATGGGCAAGGCTGAAACAGCAGCTAACAGTTGGATTAGCAATCGTCCGAGTGTCGTTCAGCGTTTTTATCGTGTGTCAAGTACTTCCGATATTTTACTAGTCGAAATCGACCAACCAAGCGCCTTCGCCCGAGACCATCTGGTTTAATTTACAAGCGTCAGTTTTACAAGCGGTTTTGGTTGGAAAACGATGATCCAATCACGGCCTAAAATCATGAGTTGGTCGGAAGATCATATGGTTTCACGTCTAACCTACCCGACTTGTCGTATAGGCTATGAATGAAACATCTGACGATGAACTTCTTAAGCACGGAAACAATAGAAGGGGATGATCTTCTTAACAAGCAAATCACTGGCATTAGATCGACATGCAAAACAATACGAAGCATTATTCTCAGGAGGCACGGTGAACAGCTCGTGTTGCCGCATGCCACAACATTCCAAGCTCAACTTTGCAATCAAACACAAGGCCTGGCATTACATAGACAATATTCAAAACAAACTCTTAACAAAGGAATATCTCAGGAGAGTAACTATTTACTTCTAAACTGAACACAGGAATAGGAAAAAACACTCGACGCTGCTCGCAGCAAGGGCGTCCCACTCAAAAATATCAAATGCATGTCTTCTGGCTAACATCAATGAGCAAATTTTGACAAGGTTTGCCAATTACAATATATTAAACTAACGTCTTCTTGCTAACATCAATGATTAAACTTTGACAAGCTTTTCCCATTCAAAATATGTAATGCCTATGATCGTGGAGTCCTGTCGTAGCTTTTGTACTTGTTTGGGCACTTTTTGCCCAGGGCACTCCACGTGTTGTTAAATTGCCAGTGGTCTCTGTAGACTAGTCATGTCACCGGTGTCTAATAATACTCTGTAAAGCTTCTCGATCATTCCTTCTGTAATGTAGCACAAATAGTGACTGTTTCTTTGTGCAAAGTGGAACGACCAACTAGACCCAGTAATGCAGCAGTTTGCCTTACACATTGGCTCCTTTTGTGCAGTTCAACTAAAATCGAAGTCGGAATAAAACCGAGCTTTAATTTTGATATCCCTGTAAGCAACAATTGGTATAAGGGAAACAGTTACTAAGAAATAACGGTTGATGACTTATACTCCTAGAAGAAAAGCATCTACTGATCTACTTTATCTTAATGGGAAACAAAACAGGAGAGTAGCAATTCTCCATCGGTGTGATTCATTCATATTAACTGAGACATTATCTTAACAATTCCTTGTTTCAACATGTATAAAGAACGACAAAGCTTATAAAGGGGGTGATACTGAATTTAAAGCAACAAGCATCATGTCTGGGTTGGTCCCATTTTTGTTCACTACTTAATGGGAAAAGACGGCAATACAATAGCTTCAATTCATCATTTATTTAAAAAAGTACCAATACAAGTAGCACAACATCTCAGAACACACTGCACGATCATGTGGATGAAGGCAAGTACCAACCTATCATGACTCACACAAGATCACGTACAAATCTGCCAACACGAATAGGAAATCCAATCTTGTTTTGTGCAGTTGCACTGAAATCAAGCAAAGTGTTTCGCGTAGCGAAGCAAAATGTCACAATAGCAACAAGTTGAATAGATATCCCTGTATAAACAAAGGCAAAAAAGGAATCAATTACTGGCTAATAAAGGAGGATGAAACATGCGTCCACAAAAGTGGTAATCCCGCCAATCCCTAACAAGTGTTGCAGTTTTGAAATAAGATTCAGTAGTTAATGCTAAGAGTGGCATCAATTACTGGCTTATAAAGGGGGTGATGCTGAATTTGTTGTAACAAAGCAACAAGTATCATGTCTGGGTTGGTCCCATTTTTGTTCACTACTTAATGGGAAAAGATAGCAATACAATAGCTTCAATTCATCATTTATTTAAAACAGTACCAATAGAAGTAGCATAGCATCTCAAAGCACATTGCACAATCATGTGGATGAAGGCCTGTACTGACCTTTCATGAGACGACCAACATAAAATACGAATCTACCAACACGAATAGGAAATCCAATCAAGTTTTGTGCAGTTGCACTGAAATCAAGCAAAGTTAACGGTGTGACATTTAAGTTTTCTATAGCAACAAGTTGAATAGATATCCCTGTTTTAAGAGGCAAAAAAGAAAACAATTACTAGCCAATAAAGGATGATGAAACATGTGGCCAGAAAAAGAAGCATCTACCTTATCTTGATGTAAAACAAAGTATAGGACAGTAGCATTTCTAAAACGGTTGCATTGATTCTTATTAAAAGAGAAATTCTTTTAAAACAGATCAGTAGTTAATTCTGAGATTAACAACAGCAAAATAGCTGCATGGGACATGCCAGCACCATGTGCGTCCACACGTATAAATGGGTGATGTAGAGTATGTAGCCAAGCAGCATATATGCGCTGGTCCCATATTTGTTCTCTTTGAACCTTCTTCCTATGTGAGGGCAGCAAATCTAGTCGTGCACAAACTACCCGACCCCCCAGTTTCTTCCCATTTTCAACAAAGAGATCGGTTCCTTACAGATGTGTGCTGGGTTACCCTCTTTTTCCCTTTTCGACCTACAAAGCGGCTGGATAGCCAGTCTATACTACTTTCCGCCCCTCCTTTCCTCATTGAACCACGTCCTAGATTCTTGCTCCAGCCCACCGCACCCTTCTTTCCTCTTTGAACCAAGACCTAGATTCAACTACAGATCGAAAAAGATCCACATGCAGCTAGAGCAACGACGGTTTCAAAGAAACTTATACCTTAGGGTCGTCGGGATGTGGCAAGGCGTGCGGCGGGAGGCCGGATCTGCCCACACTAAGTACGGCAGCGAGGAAGAAAGGGTCGATGGCCCTCCCACATAGGCGCTGGGTGAAATAGAACAACGCAGCCGGCAGTGGATTGCCTCCCTCGCCGAAGGCGATAGAGTGAACGCTGCACCTCCTCCCCTTCCCGGTGCGACAGGATACAGACGCCTCCTTCACCAACTGTGAGGGGGGAGAGAGAGACAAGAGGCCAACGTAGTCTTGTTTAGATCTGGTGAAGAGAGGGTGAGAGACTGTGAATAGCAAACCCTAGCAAATGTATCTAGACTCATTTTAGTGGTAGATACCTCTGTATGTAGACAAATCTAAGACAAGTAATTCGGAACGGAGGGAGTAACATATATGTAGTGCAGCGAGCGTGTGGAGAGTGCAAACCCTAGCAAACAAGCGCTGAGGCTCCCGCTTATATATACTACTGTAGTACGGACTGAGCTCCGGTGCCTTCACTGCACCTGCTTTTGGCTGTATGACAGGTGAGCCAGCCACATTTTGGGCCCACCTGTCGTAAAACCCTAGCGAAAATTGCACCAACGTGAAAGACGATTGCGTCTCCAACGCAACCAAGGATATCATATTTGTGCAAAACAAGCAAAGAGCACTGATGGAAGACAGCTTGATTTTCGTCAAAAATCGATCAGCTTCACGAGTCGACACAACCATGAGGCGCAACCATGAGCATCGATAGGTCATCGTGGTGATGCATCATCCATTTGGCATCAAGTTTGGGTGACGCACCTAAGAAGTTCGACAAATCCTCACTGTGGTCTGTTTCTTCTCAGTAATCAAGCTCGAGGAAGGAAGAACCACCTGGCAGAGGACTGTGAGGCGGAACAAAAATGGCCATCCAATTTTGTGCAGTTCCACTAAAATTGAGGAAGACATGCCCGGGTATAGAGACACGCATCACTGTTTCCAAAAATATAAGAAAGGGTTAGCAACGACATCTCAATTGTCAATAAGAATTAATGAAAAGTACACCAACAAACAGAAGCATCATAATTAACTTGATGGGAACTAAACCAGGATATGCGAGAAAAAAACATTTCTTCGTTTAACCAGTGATAGTACTACCACCATATGGACAATGACCGCACAACCACCATGTACTTTTTGTCGAAACAACATGTATACCTCCACCGAGGCATAAATCAAGACAACTTTTTGAGTGGCATTTCCTCTATAATAGTACTGGTAAGTGATGTTGGACCAGCCGACGAACCCTAGCTACTATGCATGGGGAGCTGGGGAGTAGTCGCATAGAAGAAAACCTACACGCATCGACCTGGGGAGCTGGACCAGTAAAATAAGTTATACCTCAGGTGGGCGAGATGTCGTTTAGGCGGGCAGGCAGGATCTTCCCACATGACGACAGCGAACAAGGGCGCGGAGGATCTTCGTCCGCGCCAGCGCCGGCTCCGAGAGGACGGTGCACATTGGCTTCCTCCGTTGCCGACGGCGACAACGTCAATGCTGCACGTCCTCACCTCCCGCAGCGGACGGGATTCGGCCGGATCTGTGACCACCGGTGAGGAGAGAGATAGAGTGGACACTGTCATCTTGTTTTGATATGGAGGGTGAGAGAGTGAGACGCGAGAAACTCTATCAAACAAGAGCCTATAATGGAGTAAAAAAAATCTCTCCATAGCAGTGGTTTTAAATAGAATACGTGCGTTCCCAGAAAAAAGAAATGAAAACTAGCGGACAATTTTTTAAGGGTCTGTCTAGGACACATCTAGATGTGATATGGTTATGTCACATATAAGTTGATGTCCACTCTATTTGTGGTCTTTTCCTAGTTTTTTTGTTTCTTGTTGCTACATTATATACTTGTGGGAGCTTAGATGTGATATCCTTAAATAACATCTAGATGTGAATTAGACAAACTGATTTTCTAACGCACCAAGAAAGAAAACTCAATCAAAAACACGCCCCCGCTTCCTAGTCGCGAGAGTCGTCGCGCACACACACATAGACATAGACATGCATATCCGTGTTTACGTAAAATTCCATTTCCATCTCCATCTCCAATCATATTTGTCCAACTGGCACATTATTTACGTTGTTAATTATATACGCAGCAATATTAACGTACATCATCTCTTGTTTGCGCACGTCCGGACCGCTGCCATGGCCGGTCCTGACCAACCCGAAACCTCTTCATCACCCGCGCGTGCTTCCCGCCTGAAACGGTCAGTGCCGCATTCATGCCCGGCTAGAGCGGACGCGACCTCTCACTGGCGCTGGCATTGATTGCGGCGCGCCGGCTGAGAGAGCGTCGCCCGCGCCGCTTCTGGGTGCACGCGGCTGCTCCGCGTTCAAAGGTTGCAATAGTCGGCTACAACATGCGCGATCTCTTCCAGTAGTAAGTTCTTGGGAGTCCGTGCTACAGCTAGCTGTCCTTCCCCAACTCGTCAATCTCTTCCAATAGTGCTAGTACTCCATGGCGCGATCCATCGACAAGCAGGCGGGAAAGTTATGGTATACTATTCGGTTTGCGGTGAGTGGCATGCCAAGCGACCGTGTGGGGTCGAGCCGTGGAGGAGGGTGAGACACGAACACGACAGACATGATTTAAACGTTGGTTTTGTTCGATGGCACGATCCAACGAAACGAAACGTTGGTTTCTCTCCGTTTCCATTTTTTCTCCAGAAAAACGGAAACTCACTGTCTGAATCAGTTCGGTTTCTTGAGTCTCAGCTACAAGCTGAAAGACATCGATCAGCTGTGCTGCAAAAAGAAGCGGAAGGACTGCGGAAGTCCCTGGAGCATTCAGATGCATACTTTCTGGTGCAACAGCAAGCGTTGGAGGATTTTAGAGCCAAACATGACAAAGCTAATCAGCTTGCTAAGCTTATTGCCAGCATGGTGGATACCCAGGATAACGTTTCTTGAGCTCTTCTAAAGTTGTTTCAGTTATGCTATTGTTTTGCTGCCGCGTTTATTTGCACTGGTTGCCAATTTTGACGGCCAGTGTATATGATATGCTGCTTTGTTCCCTATATTTGCACTGGTGGCGAACTTTGATGCCCAGTGGATGTAATATGTGTAATAGCCGTGATAGCCTAGTGTTAGTTGCTTGCTTATTTATTTCCTTGTTTTCTTGTTTATTTGTTTGCTTGTAGTCATTGCAGTTCTTTTTCCGCGGTTAACTAGTGGCTGCAATAACCTATTTTTTAAAACTAGGCAACAATAACCATGGGCTAATATTTACTGTAGTGACACTGGGCCTCCTACGGGCCATAGAAACAGTGGGCCTTCTACGGGCCGTAGAAACAGTAGGCCTTCTACGGGCCGTAGAAACAATGGGCCTTCTACGGGCCGTATAATCAATGGGCCTTATACGGGCCGTATGATCGATTGGCCAAACATGGGCCAATAACAGGCCGCATTATGGCTGTAAACGGGCTAGAGTTGGAATCGTCCGTTCATGGGCCGACCGTAACGGGCCATCGTTAATAGGCCGTATTTGATGACGCTATGAAAACGGCCCAATGTATTAACGGACCACAAACGGGCCAACTGTAACCACGGGCTGAATTTGGCCCACAAGCAGAAAATGACAGTAACGGGCCATAAGTAAACGAGTGCTGGAAATGAGCCCAAGAATAAATGGGCTCTGAGAAAGCCGAAAGATAACATGGGATGGAAACGGCCCAACAGAATAACGAGCCGTTAATGGGTATAAAGTGATACACTGTTCATTACAGGCCAGTTTCACCACGGGCCATTAATGGGTGTAAAGTGATACACTGTTCATTACGGGCAAGTTTCACCACGGGCCGTTAATAGGTCAAGATTTACATAGCGCCTCATATGGGCCGAAAGACGTCATGGGCCATACATGGGCCAGAAGTGTAAACGGGCTGGAATCATATTGGATGGCCCAGATGACGCTACTGGGCCTAATTCGGATAGGGCGTAACGGGCCTTGGGTTAGCGGGCTGTAAATGGGCTATATGCGAACAGGCCGTTAACAGGCTTTCCATGGGCCGGCCCGCCACCTTTTGACCAAGTCAAACGGGCCGACCTTTTCACAGGAATGGGCCTCTGTTGGGCCGTGCCATGTGTCGACGTATCATAGGCACCTTCCGTCCAATGAGTGGTTGACATCTGTCCCAACGATGAGCCGACACGTGTTTCCTCCAGCCAATGATGATTTTACACATGGAAAATCCCCATTGGTCGGGGCTGTTAACGGGTTATCGGATCCAAAACCCGACCCGATAGCTTAACGGTGTTCCGTTATGGTGGATGCCAGGTGTCGGTCACCCTTGACGAAAGCACTTCTGTGACGCGCGATTTATCGTCATGGAAGTGGACACTTCCGTGATGATAATTTTGGTAATGTCATGGAACACTTCTATGACAGCACATGTATGACTATCTTGATTCTGTCATAAATTTGTCATGGATGTACATGCATAACAAAAAAAGTGACCTACTGTGACAAACACGTATCATCACGGAAGTGTATTTTTTTTGTAGTGTCATTGGTCCCGGTTCGTGGCTGCAACCGGGACTAAAGGCCACCATTTGGTCCCGGTTCCAGCCATGAACCGGGACCAATGGATGTGGGCCAGGAGCGAGGCCCATTTGTCCTGGTTTGTGTCTGGAACTGAGACAAATGGGTTCAGATGAACCGGGACCAATGCCCCATGAGGCCCGACCAGCCCCCTAGGCTCACGAACCGGGACGTATGCCCCCATGGGTCCCGGTTCGTGACTGAACCGGGACTAATGGACTGGCTAGGCCTGGACCAAAGCCTGCTTTCTACTAGTTTACCCACGCAGCCTACTATTATTGTCTATCTAGGCAAGTTTAGGATTTGTGAGCACTGTTGATTTGGGCTTCTCGTGTGCCTCACAAAGTTAAAATCATTGGAAGGCTCCACCTTCATGATCACCTAACCACCAAATGCTACTTGCCCTCCAAGTGCCTCAACTGAATGGATATTGTACATGATGTAATTACCCCCTAGGTATATTATCATCACCTCTTCTTCAGCTGCTGCAAACGCTTAGCTTCCTCTGGGCTCACCTTCAAATTGCACTCGGTGACCATGTGATCGATTCGCTTCTAGTGACGTGCCCTCTCCCAAATGTTCATCATGTAGTATGGCCTTCCATCTTCTTGTCCATCCCATGAAAGATTTGAGACACTCCTAAACTTCACAACATATGTAATCATATCCAACAGATAATCTTACTATATGGATTGTCTAGTTGAAAAATCGGACCCAAAAGTAGCCGCCGGCCTGGTGTAAGTATGTCAATGCATGGCTACATCCGACGTTGTAATGATCACCGCCCCTATCCAGGGGCGACAGTAGGGGCGAACACTGCCCATGCACGTTCTCTGTCCTAGTCCCTTGGCGTTCAGCGGCGAGTCGGGTTCCACTTCTGGACGCTCGCCGACGACGATGCTAACGAAGCGGATGGGGAGGCGGACTCGCCGGAGTCTCCATCGTCGCCCACACCATCTGACTTGATTTGTGAGTTCTTCAATTCAGGCTACGACGAGGAGGAGGTGGCTTCAACTATTGACAAATTGCTTCCCCCGGATGATCCGGTAAGGGTTGGACTACACGTAGAGGAGAGGAAGGAGATGATCCGGTGAGTCGTTCATCGGAGGACGGCGGCGTCGGCGATCAGGCCATGGAAGGGATCCCTCCACAAGGTATGTCTACCCAATCTTACTCTTTTCAATTTGATTCGTCCGGAGTCTTGGACCATGGTTGTGAGGAGGAAGAAAGGACGTTGGGCAAGGGCTGGGCCGGCACCGGCGGCGACCGTGGCATCAGCGCTAGAAATCCCGGTGATCGGCATCGGAGCCGCTCGGGCGCATCATTTGAATGAGCTTGTGGGCCGTGATGGGCCCGTGTTTCGCGACAACAAGTCATGCCTGGCTAGGAGTGGGTATGAGGCCCAGGTCCTCAGCCAGGAGACCGATCGGTGTGTCAGCGCAGTACTCGACGTGCATGGGTTTGAGTCGACAAGAGGTTCGACTAGACCTGCTACCTCAAGTCTGATCTCTCATTCGTCGGAGGCGGCTAGGGTTCACCACGTCACCATGCCGGGGTTCCCTAGGATCGCGCAAGGGAGAGATGCACGGGTTAGTCCTTCGGCAGCCATGGTCGCTCGGGGAGCCGGGCCTCCTCCCAAACCCGCGCCGCCGAAGCTAAAGGCTGCGCCTTGATGCCCGACGTGGCTCCATGGCATGCGCCACCGCCCCATCAATCGTGCATCCGCCGCAGAACATGGCAGGGCCTACGCAGCAGGCGACCAACCCTACGCCACAGAATACGGGAAAGCTGCCCGTGGTTAGGGCTGCACCGCCAGCGCAGCGGTGAGGCGGGAGCTCGGGCCAAAATCGCTTCCCGGTGAACCGAGGCAGGGAGGTGATACGTCTCCAACGTATCTATAATTTAGGAAGTATTCATGCTTTTATTTCATCATTATTGGATGTTTTACCATCATTTTTATGACCCAGTGCCAAATGCCAGTTGTTGTTTTTTGCTTGTTTTTTTAGATCGCAGGAAATCAATATCAAACAGAGTCCATACACCGCGAAACTTTTTGGAGAATTTTTATGGACCAGAAGACACCCAATGGGCCAGAGCTACACCTGGGGGGGTGCCCCGAGGGGGGCACAACCCACTAGGGCGCGCCTGGGCCCCCAGGCGCGCCCTGGTGGGTAGTGCTTACCTCGGTGGCCTCCCGTACCCCTTTTTGCACTAGAAATTCCCAAATATTCCGAAACCCCTCGAGGTTAACCTAGATCAGAAGTTTCCCCGCCGCAAGGCTCTGTAGCCACCGAAAACCAATCTAGACCCGTTCCGGCACCCTACCAGATGGGGGAATCATCTCAGGTGGCCATCTTCACCATCCCGGCGGCCACCATGATGTGGAGGGAGTAGTCCACCCTCGGGGCTAAGGGTCTGTACCTGTAGCTATGTGTTTAATCTCTCTCTCTCTCTCTCGTGATCTATATCATGGGCTTTGATAACATAGATGGATCATATGATGTTTCTCCCCTCTATACTCTTATTGTGATGAATTGAATCTTTACCCTTTGAAGTTTTGTCTTGCGCATTGAATATTCAGATACGAGAACACATGATGTATGTCTTGCGGTATGAATACTTGAGGTGACAATGGGGTATCATATTGATTCACTTGATGTATGTTATGGCACTCAACTTGCGGATTCTCGAGGTGACATTGGGGTACTTTATGCATAGGGGTTGATGCACGTTTTTATTATCTTTTCTCCGACAGAAACTTTGGGTTCTCCTTGTAGTTCTTTGTGTGGATTGAATATTATGATGATGAAGTTGTTTGATGCATATCGTAGAATTAACTCACGGATACTCATGGTGACATTGGAGTATCTAGGTGATATTAGAGTTGGTTGATGTGTGTCATATGGTGTTATTTTAGTATGAAATCTTGATTAGATCGATCGGAAAGAATATCTTGCACTATTTTAGTACGGACTCTAGGATAGATTGATCGGAAAGAATAGCTTTGAGGTGGTTTCATACCCTACAAACAATTTATATCTTTTGTTCTCCGCTAATAGGAACTCGGGAGTGATTCTTTATTGCAGTTTGAGGGATAATCATATGATCCAACGATGTTAGCATTGTTGAGAGATTGCACTAGTGAAAGTACAGACCCTAGGCCTTGTTTTCAAGCATTGCCAAACCGTTTTTATGCCCGTTTACTATTTGCTACCTTGCTTTTTTATTTATTCAGATTATAAAAATATATCTCTACCATCCATATTATACTTTTATCACCATCTCTTCGCCGAACTAGTGCACCTATACAATTTGCCATTGTATTGGGTGTGTTGGGGACATAAGAGATTTCTTGTATTTGGTTGCAGGGTCGTTTAAGAGAGACCATCTTCATCCTACACCTCTCACGGATTGATAAACCTTAGGTTATTCACTTGACGGAAAATTGCTACTGTCCTACAAAACTATGCGCTTGGAGGCCCAATACTTGTCTACAAGAATAAACTTGCGTAGTAGAAATCAAGCTCTTTTCTGGCGCTGTTGCCGGGGAGGTGAGTGCTTGAAGGTATATCTTTAGTTTCTTGTTTATCAGTTGAGCACAACTTTTAGAGCAAACTACATTAAAAATGGAATTGAGGTTGCATCATATTATTGATCATCTTTATAATAACTTTCATGAAAATGATGGAAAGGAAAATTGTGCTCAATTTATAGAAGAAGAATTTTATAAAATGTTTGACAAAAAAAACTTTGAATGATGAGCATGATTGCAATGTTGTTGGTATGAACTCTTTGAATATCGATGATGCTAAAGATATGCAAAGCCATAAGCTTGGGGATGCTATATTTGATGAAAATGATATTTTTAGTCCCCCAAGATTTGATGTGCAATTTTTTTATAATGATTGCATGCCTCCTATATATGATGATTGTATTGATGAAAGTGGATTGGAGAGGACATGACTTTATTTAATGATGAATCCACTATTTTGGAAGAGGTTTCAATTGACTATGATAATAAAGTTGCTATCTATGTTGGTTATGGTGATGACATGTATGCTATAAATAATAATGATAATCATGAAACTTGTCATCATGATTTGAATTTTCACTCTCATGATAGTTATTTTGTTGAGTTTGCTCCCAGTACTATTGATGAGAAGAAATTTGCTTATATGGAGAGTAATAAGTTTTCTATGATTTTGTGTCATGAAAAGAATGCTTTATGTGATGGTTATATTGTTGGATTTCTTCATGATGCTACTAAAAATTATTATGAGGGAGGAACTTATGCTTGTAGGAATTGCAATAATACCAAGTTTCCTCTCTATGTGTTGAAAATCTTGAAGTTGTGCTTGTTTGGCCTTCCTATGCTAGTTAATTCTTGTTCCCATAAGTTGTTTTCTCACAAAATACCTATGCATAGGAAGTGGGTTAGACTTAAATGTGCTTGTCATGTGATTAATGATGCTCTCTTTATGTTTCAGTCCTTATCTTTTATGCAAGCATCATTGAACTCAACATGCCTAGCTAAAAGGCATTAAAGAAAAGCGCTTGTTGGGAGACAACCCAACACTTTTACCTAATGTTTTTTCATGTTCACATGATTATCCTACTGTAGTAATGATGTTTTATTGCTTTTGTTTCAATAAAGTGCCAAGTAAGACCTTTTGGGATGGCTTACGGTGATAGTTGATTTGATCTTGCTGAAAAACAGAAACTTTTATGCTCAGCAAAACAATTCTAATTTTTAACAGAAGTGTGATAAAATGCTGATTATTTTTGCAGAAGATTAATAGAGAAATTTCCCAGGTTGTCCTAATTTTCCAGAATTTTTGGAGTAGCAGAAGTATGGTTGGAGTACAGATGATTACAGACTATTCTGCTTTCGACAGATTCTGTTTTCAATTCATAGTTTGCTTGTTTTCTAATTTATATGGCTTATATTACTCAATATAAATTGTGGAAATGATATTATATAGTAGGCATTGTGTGCTAACAATTATTAATCTTGTCTTTGGCAGTACCAAAAGTAAAATGGTTTGCTCTTTATCATACTAACATATCTCACAAAGTTTTGTTAAGTTTTGTGTGATTGAAGTTTTCAAGTTTTGGTTGCGATATCGATATGAGGAGAATAAGGAGTGACAAAAACCTAAGCTTGGGGATGCCCAAGGAACCCCCAAGTAAATATTGAAGGAAGATCCAAGCAACTAAGCTTGGGGATGCCCCGGAAGGCATCCCCTCTTTCGTCTTCAACATTATCGGTAACCTCACTTAGAGCTATGTTTTCATTCGTCACATGATATGTGTTCTGCTTGGAGCGTCAATTTATTTTGTTAGGATTTTTCTGATGTTATTTATAATAATGTTTTGCATCTTTTATTTCAATAAAAGTGGCAATGATATCCTTTTCCATGCTTATTTTGCAAGTATACATGTTGCTGTTTGAAAACAGAAAGTTTACCGTTGTTGCAAAAATTCCCTAGATAAGTAAGAATGTGATAAAATATTGAATTTTTTTTTCAAAATAAGCTCTGATAATTTTTCTACAGTGCGGTAAATGTTCATAATGTTTGGAGTTGAATAATTGATACTCTTGCATTTTTTACATACTTTACTGTTTTGGCAGATTGCTGTTATTTTTGCATTGTTTGCGTATGTTTGCTTGTTTAATGATCCTATTTGAGGATAGGAGTATTAAATATGCAGAGTTATTTAGTATGCAATGTTGAATAATAATTTTAGTGATTTTCTATAGTAGATAATGATACGGTTTTTGCATTGGTTTATACTAACTTATCTCACGAGTTCTTGTTGAGTTTTGTGTGGATGAAGCTTCTGAGATTTAGGGAAACCGTGATATAAAAGGAATTAAGGAGACACAAAAGCTCAATCTTGGGGATGCCTAAGGCACCCCAAAATAATATTTCAAGAAGTCTCAAGCACCTAAGCTTGGGGATACCCCAGTAGGCATCCCACCTTTCTTCTTCAACAATTATCGGTCAGTATCGGTTGAGCCTAAGTTTTTTCTTCTTCACATGAGTTGTGCTATCCTTTGAATGAAATTTTATTTTGTTTTGCTTGCTGTTTTAATAAATTACATAGATCTTAAAGTTTTTAAATAAAATAGAGTCCACAAATAGTTACCCGGGAAGCTAGGTAAGCGGCATTCACATCCCGTCAACTAAGCTCTTTTCCATGGAATTGCTCTTGTGCTTCACTTATATCATATGAGTAAATTGTTGAATAAATTGAATATCATGAAGTTGAAATCATATCATGCCTAGTGGTAGCTTCACATTGGGTTTAGAAAGTGAAATCTCTTGAGGCTTGACAATCACAATATTGGTCATACAAGCAATTCACGAATAATTAGTAGAAGTAAGAGAACTTTCACATGCAAATACACTATCTTGAAATTTTTTTGTGATTG
The DNA here is from genome assembly GCF_056163025.1 of Triticum urartu. Lineage (NCBI taxonomy): Eukaryota > Viridiplantae > Streptophyta > Magnoliopsida > Poales > Poaceae > Triticum > Triticum urartu. The sequence goes on from NC_141876.1 coordinate 554,862,172, forward strand.
TGATCCCCCATCAAAATATTATATGCCAAAATTGTTGACGTTGGACAAGGAAGACAATGTAATGGTTTATGTTTGTACATATTCACATAGAAGTTATATTGTCACAGATCCTTCAACATGTGGTGCTTGCCTCCCATCTTTGCTATCCAAAAATTCTGCACCAAGTAGAGATACTACTTGTGCATCCAAAAACCCTTAAACCCAAATCTTATTTTCAAGAGTCCACCATACCTACCTAAGGATTGAGCAAGATCCTTTAAGTAAGTTGTCATCAGTTAGAAAAGGCAATAAAATTTGCTTTTAAAAGTGTTAGATCATTTAGTGTAAGAGAAAATTGAGCATTGTACGAACTTGTGATGGCAAAAAATAAAAGTGACAGACTGCATAGTAAAGGTTGCTATCATACGGGGCAGTATAATGTGACATTATTTTGCACTAAGGTGTTGAGCATACAAACAAATAAGCACATGGCAACCTCTGCTTCCCTCTGCGAAGGGCCTATCTTTTACTTTTCAGTATTTACTTTTATGCAAAGAGTCAAAGTTTTTCTCTCTATTCCTTTTTATTTTTCTCCTTTGGCAAGCATCATGTGGTGAGGAAAGATCTAGGCACATATCTCCAGTTGAATATGGGTAGCATGAGTTATTATTGTTGACATCACCCTTAAGGTGAATACGTTGGGAGGCAAAACAATAAGCCCCTATCTTTCTATGTGTCCGGTTGAAATGTTTTGCTCATGTGTATGCGGTGAGTATTAGCAATCATAGAAGACTATATGATGGTTGAGTATGTGGAGCTCTTACTTCAAATTTGTTGAATAAGTTGAATTGCAATTGCTTGGTGACTGCGAACATAGGTTGTTGAGTTTCAAGAGAATTCATTGTTTGAACCTTAACATGTGAATTGGTTGCCACTTCCACATGAGAAGTGTTATAAGAAAGAATTGATGTTATGATGCTAGGAAAAGTGATTGAAATTAGCATTGATCAAACTTGTGCACTTTGCTAGCATTTCACACTTCTTAAATTATTTCTTTTATCATTTACCTACTCGAGGACGAGTAGGAATTAAGCTTGGGGATGTTGATACGTCTCCAACGTATCTATAATTTATGAACTATTCATGTTGTTATTTTATCATTCCTGGATGTTTTACCATCATTTTATAGCAACTTTATATCATTTTTGGGACTAACCTATTGACCCAGTGCCAAGGTTCAGTTGCTAATTTTTGCTCGTTTTTACATCGCAGGAAATCAATATCAAACGGAGTCCAAACACCGCGAAACTTTTTGGAGAATTTTTGTGGACCAGAAGACACCCAATGGTCCAGAGCTGCACCTGGGGGTGCCCTGTGGGGGGCACAACCCACCAGGGCGCGCCTGGGCCCCCAGGCGCGCCCTAGTGGGTTGTATTCACCTCGGTGGCCTCCCGTACCCCTTCTTTGCACTATAAATTCCCAAATATTGTGAAACCCCTCGGGGTTAACCTAGATCAGAAGTTCTGCTGCTGCAAGGCTCTGTAGCCACCGAAAACCAATCTAGGCCCATTCCGCCACCCTGCCGGAGAGGGGAATCACCTCCGGTGGCCATCTTCATCGTCCTGACGGCCACCACGATGAGGATGGAGTAGTCCACCCTCGGGGCTGAGGGTTTGTACTAGTAGCTATGTGTTTAATCTCTCTCTCCCGTGATCCATATCATGGGCTTTGTTAACTTAGATGGATCATATGATGTTTCTACCCTCTATACTCTTGTTGTGATGAATTGAATCTTTACCCTTTGAAGTTTTGTCTTGTCGGATTGAATATTCAAATATGAGAACACATGATGTATATCTTGCGGTATGAATACTTGAGGTGACAATGGGGTATCATATTGATTCACTTGATGTACGTTATGGCACTCATCTTGCGGATTCCTGAGGTGATATTGGGGTAATTTATGCATAGGGGTTGGTGCATGTTTTTATTATATTTTCTCTGATAGAAACTTTGGGGTCTCCTTGTTGTTCTTTGTGTGGATTGAATATTCTGGTCATGAAGTTGTTTGATGCATATCATAGAATTAGCTCACGAATACTCGTGGTGACATTGGAGTATCTAGGTGACATTAGAGTTGGTTGATGTGTGTCACATGGTGTTATTTTAGTACGAACTCTTGATTAGATCGATCAGAAATAATAGCTTGCGTTATTTTAGTATGAACTCTAGGATATATTAATCGGAAATAATAGCTTTGAGGTGGTTTTGTACCCTACAAACAATTTCTATCTTTTGTTCTCCACTAATAGGAACTCATGAGTGATTATTTATTGCACTTTGAGGGATACTCATTCGATCCAACTATGTTAGCATTGTTGAGAAATTGCACTAGCGAAAGTACAGACCCTAGGCCTTGTTTTCAAGCATTGCAATACCGTTTTTGTGTCCGTTTACCATTTGCTACCTTGCTGTTTTTATTTATTCAGATTATAAAAATATATTTCTACCATCCATATTACACTTTTATCACCATCTCTTTGCCGAACTAGTACACCTATACAATTTGCCATTGTATTTGGTGTGTTGGGGACATAAGAGATTTCATGTATTTGGTTGCAGGGTCGTTTGAGAGAGACCATCTTCATTCTACACCTCTCATGGATTGATAAACCTTAGGTCATCCACTTGAGGGAAAATTGCTACTGTCCTTCAAAACTCTACACTTGGAGGCCCAACATGTGTCTATAAGAATAAAGTTGCATAGTAGACATCAGGAGGCAACGTATGGCGGCTGTGGTCCCCCCGTGGCCAATGGGGAGACGACGGGTGAGGGAGTCCTGGATTAGGGGGTGTTCAGATAGCCGAACTATACCTTCAGCCGGACTCCTGGACTATGAAGATGCAAGATTGAAGACTCCGTCCCATGTCTGGAAGGGACTTTCCTTGGCTTGGAAGGCAAGCTTGGCGATACGGATGTTCAGATCTCCTACCATTGTAACCGACTATATGTAACCCTAACCCTCTCCGGTGTCTATATAAACCGGGGGGTTTTAGTCTGTAGGACAACATACACATCAACAATCATACCATAGGCTAGCTTCTAGGGTTTAGCCTCTCTGATCTCGTGGTAGATCTACTCTTGTACTACCCATATCCTCAATATTAATCAAGCAGGATGTAGGGTTTTACCTCCATCGAGAGGGCCCGAACCTGGGTAAAACTTCGTGTCCCTTGCCTCCTGTTACAATCCGGCCTAGACGCACAGTTCGGGACCCCCTACTCGAGATCCGCCGGTTTTGACACCGACATTGGTGCTTTCATTGAGAGTTCCTCTGTGCCGTCGCCGTCAGGCCCGATGGCTCCTACGATCATCAATGGCGATGCAGTACAGGGTGAGACCTTCCTCCCCAGACAGATCTTCGTCTTTGGCGGCTTCGCACTGCGGGCCAATTCACTTGGCCATCTAGAGCAGATCAAAAGCTACGCCCCTGGCCGTCAGGTCAGATTCAGAAATTTAAACTACACGGCTAACATCCGCGGGGACTTGATCTTCGACGGATTCGAACCACTGCCAAGCGCGCCGCACTGTCATGACGAGCATGATCTAGCTCTGCCGCCGAACGGTGCCCTGGAGTCCGCACCCGCACCGGCTCCGACCCTCAGTTCGGAGCCAACTGCGCCGATCGAGGATGGGTGGTTGGACGCCACCTCGGCGGCTGCAATCCAAACGGCGACTGAGCCGAACACCAGCCCCGTACTCTGCGAGGCTCGTGACTCCAAGGAGCCGGACTCCTCTCCGGACTCCGAACCCTCCGCGCCCCGGCCAATCGAATCCGATTGGGCGCCGATCATGGAGTTCACTGCCGCAGACATCTTTCAGCACTCGCCTTTCGGCGATATTCTGAAATCACTGAAGTCTCTCTCTTTATCAGGAGAGCCCTGGCCGGACTACGGTCAGCAAGGTTGGGGCACGGACGATGAAGAAATTCAAAACCCACCCACCACCCACTTTGTAGCCACTGTCGACGACTTAACCGACATGCTCGACTTCGACTCCGAAGACATCGACGGTATGGACGCCGATGAAGGAGACAATGAAGAACCAGCGCCTGTTGGGCCCTGGAACACCACCTCGTCATATGACGTATACACGGTGGACACACCAAAAGATGACGACGAGGAGCGGAAGGACGCACCAATGGGCCGTTCCCTCGAAAAGTAGTCAAAACGGCGACGCAAGCACCGCCCCAAATCCTGCCTCGACAGAAATAGCGATCACACAGACCCAGCGCTGGAGCAGGGCGAACCGCTGCTGGACAACGGCAATCCGTATATTCAAACCGAACAAACAAATCCTATCAGGGATAATGGTTCGGACGACATAACGCCGGACAGGCACCCGGAGCATCAAAATGCCCACGAAAGGCTCGTTGCCACCGCAAGGAGCCTTAAAAAGCAGAAGCAAAGGCTCAAGGCCGCGCAAAACAAACTCCAATTCAGATGGAGTAAAATACTTAATACAGCAGCAATGTACGGCGATGATCGCCCCTCAAAAAGCTACCCAAAGTGGAAGCTGCTACCCGAATTCGATGAGGAGGCCTCCAACCCCCCACAACCAAATATCAAAGCAACCACCTAGTTGGATAGACGACCCCTCTATCAACACAGAACGGCATACAATGCCGCTCACAATACAACATGCGACCCACGCGAGGGCTCGCACCCAAAGGACGGCGCAATAAGATCCATCTCTGGACCACGCAAGCACGCCCCAACATACAATGCAACACAACAAGCATCACAACAACGCGGTACACCCAGTTACAGGGGTACCGCACACCCCCTATGTTTCACCGATGAGGTGCTGGACCATGAATTTCCAGAGGGATTCAAGCCCGTAAACATAGAGGCATACGATGGGACAACAGACCCTGGGGTTTGGATTGAGGACTATATCCTTCATATCCATATGGCTCGAGGAGATGATCTCCACGCCATCAAATACTTACCCCTCAAGCTCAAAGGGCCAGCTCGTCACTGGCTCAAAGGCCTCCCCGAAAGCTCCATTGGAAGTTGGGAAGAGCTCGAAGACGCCTTTCAGGCAAATTTTCAAGGAACTTATGTCCGACCTCCGGATGCGGACGATTTGAGTCATATAACTCAACAGCCCGGAGAGTCAGCCCGAAATCTTTGGAACAGGTTTCTCACTAAAAAGAACCGGATTGTCGACTGTCCGAACGCCGAAGCCTTGGCAGCTTTCAAGCAAAGCGTCCGTCACGAATGGCTCGCCAGACACCTCGTCCAAAATAAGCCGAGAACGATGGCCGCATTAACAAACCTCATGACCCGTTTTTGCGTGGGTGAGGACAGCTGGCTAGCCAGATGCAGCACCAGCGACCCCAGTACATCTGAAGTTAGATATGGAAATGGGAAATCACGGCGCAACAGCAATAGCAAATGCCAGAATAAAGAAGACAACACGAAGGGCATGACAGTAAATGCCGGATTCAAAAGCTCCCGACCAGGTCAAAAGCCGCCCACTAAAGGCACCAGGGATGAACCGTCCAGCCTCAACAAAATTCTGGACCAGGTATGTCAGATACATAGTACCCCTAGCAAGCCCTCTAATCACACCCACAGAGAATGTTGGGTCTTCAAGCAGTCCGGCAAGCTCAACGCCGTACACAAGGGGGAGGATACACCAAGTGAAGACGAGGACGAGCCTCCCAAGCAAGACACTGGGGAACAAAAGAAATTCCCACCAGAAGTCAAAACAGTAAACGTACTACACATGATCAAGGGAAAAACAATGCGGCACCCCCAGGAAAATATACCCAAGTGCCTGTCACCGCGAAGCCCTGCCAATGGTCGTCTCAACCGATCATTTTCGACCATCATGATTACTCAGCAAGTATCCGACACGCAGGATGGGCTGCCTTGGTATTAGACCCAGTAATTGGCGGATATCACTTCACACGAGTCTTGATGGACGGCGGCAGCAGCCTAAACCTAATATACCAGGATACAATCCGCGGGATGGGGTTAGACCCAATACAAATTCGCCATAGCAATACTACCTTTAAAGGAGTAACGCCAGGCCCAGGGGCTCGTTGTATGGGCTCCCTCCTACTACAAGTCATATTCGGCTCCCCCAATAACTTCCGTAGCGAGCATTTAACCTTCCACATCGCTCCGTTTCAAAGTGGCTATCAAGCACTGCTCGGGCGCGAAGCTTTCGCTCGCTTTAATGCAATACCACACTACGCCTCCCTCACACTCAAGATGCTCGGTACACGCGACATCATTTCAGTGCACGGAAATATCAAGCAATCTCTGCGCGCCAAAGAGAGTGAGGCTGCCTTGGCAGCCACACACTAAAGGCGCCCGGACTAGCCAAAGCGCCCCATAGGTCGTCAAGACCTCAGACACAACTAATCGAGTCCGGCGCCGCTACTTATACCGAATAAATGGTCACACCCCTATTTACAAGGGGCTCAACACGCGCAGACATGTGGCCATTCCTCCTCATCTTGAATTATGCATAGTTTCTTTAATTATCTTTTTGCACGACAACCTTTTTCACCTAAATTCCTCTCTTTTACAGACGATCATCATGCCACACCCGTCCAGGATACGGCACAACAGAGACACAGGCGCAGACGTGTAGCAGGGACCCACTCCAAGGATTCTTTTTAGATTAAGACCCTGCGTAAACCTTTTTTACTGTCTCTTGTTGATACATATCCACCGTTGAGAAGGATGTTGATGTCTTGGCATGTGGCCACGCCAGACCAATGCACGTACCTGGACATAAGGGGCTTCTTACGAAGGCCATTATTTAGGCCCGGTTTATACCACAAAGACCGAATACCTTAGGGAGTGTTCGGCGTCGCGAGTTTGGCCCTATATGATTCAGCTCCGAATCATTGTCTTTGGTCAAATGTTGGGTTTGCCCGGCTCCTGTGTTTTGGTGCCTTACGTTCCGCTTTACCGGCTAAGGTAGCACCAGGAGAACTACTGCAATTGTGCCCTGGTTCATCCAGACGAGCACCTCAGTAGAGAAAGCCGAAAACTGACTGTCATGATCTAGCGCGAGACTGGTCAACCACTCGATGACCCATGGGAATGTTAGAATTCCTCCGCCTTAACGAAGGGCCGCTTTCCGGCCAAGCATATACGCACCCCAGGATCGGGAGAGTGCGGAGCCACCAGGGGCTATCTAGTAGCCCCACTGTCAAACTCCTATGGCTAAGTGAAAGTGTTAAAGCATTATAGTCTGGTTGCCTCGCTCGCTCCGCTATCACCTCCTTAATAGGACCAAGACGTTGGGTTCAGTGTGAACGCGTGTTTCTACGAAAACCTCCGCATTATATGCGTGGGGGTTGAAGCCGACGACTACGATCTTTCAGGTTATACACATGTATACATAAACGGCCGCCCAAGAGGCATCACATTACTTTCAGGCAAAAGTATAAAAGTAGCCTTATGAAAATTTATAAAAGCATTTCACTTACAATGAGATTACATGTCACTCAAACATAATATTTTTTGAGCACTGGGTCTCTATCAAACGAGCACCCTCAAGAACTTCCTCAAAGTAGTAGTCAGCAGCCCTTCGACCTATGGCCGAATCCTGCGCTGCAACAGTGGTAGCATCCATCTCTGCCCAGTATGCTTTAGCACGGGCAAAGGCCATTCGTGCGCCTTCTATGCACGCCGACCTCTTCATCGCATTTATGCGCGGCACCACATCAAGGAACTGCTGCACCAAGCTGAAATAGCTGCTCGGTTTCAACCTTACCGGCCATAGCTGATCCACAACAGACCTCATGGAGAGTCCGGACAACCTATTTAGTTCGGCCCATTCAGCTAATTGGTCCGTCAATGAAAGCGGACGCTCGGGAGAAAGGAATTGTTTCCAAAACAGCTAGTCTACTTCACGGTCCGTCTGACTCTGGAAGTATTTGGCCGCATCGGCAGCACTCGCCGCCAAATCCATATACACATCCTCCGAACTCCACAGCCGATCCAGAGGGGCATACCGTGGATCTCCGAACTTCCTCTGCAGCATAAAGGATTTCCCGGCTACAATATCCCCGGCTTCCCGCAGCTCCTCCTTCTTTGCCCTCATAGCAGAGCGGAGGTCTTTACCCGTTGCAGCAGCCTTCTCAAGGTCCGATGCCTTCGCCTGGTTTTCCTTTTCAAGAGCCCGGCAACGGTCGATAGCGGCTTTTAATTCTACGGCCATATTGGCCATCTTATCCCGGCTCCCGCCATGTGCGGCCTTCTTGGCTCACAACTCTTTGGCCGCCTTCAAAGCAGCCGCATTACCCAATCTCGCTTGTTCCTTGGCTCGGGCAAGTTCCACCCGCAAGGCTTCAACAGTGGCAGCTCCATCTGCAGTAATAACATGTTAAATATACTGGCTTCATGCTGCTCTTACTATGCGGCATTTACCAGATAATAACACCTACCCTACGCCTCGTCAAGCCTTTTGTTAACAAGCTCGATGTCGGCGTCTGCCGCATCCAACTGCCGTTTTAAATGGGTAAACTCCCTAGTCTGGCTAGCCACCGGAGCTTCCATCACCTGCTCATAAAAGCAGTAAGGTTACTACCTGGGATTATGATCCTCTGATCGTTGTCGTTCCCAACGACAACCAGAGTCTCAGGGGCTACTATCTACACAGGGCACACTTAGCATGTGCAGGACTATCATACATTATTTTACGTACCTCAAAACCTGTTAGTAGATTCATAAAAGCTTTATGCAATCCGCTTTCGGCGGACGAGATTCTCTCCATCACCGTATTCATCAGCACACGGTGTTCATCTGAGATGGCCGCTCGCCCCACCAACTCCCTCAGAACATCCGACCGTACACTAGACGGTGCCGGACACGTTTGCCTGCTCTCTTCGAGGGCCGGACACGGGAAGCTTCGGGGGTCGATTTGGAATTATCTTCTGGCCTTGCCAGACCCGGAGAGGCCCTCTACGACGACACTTCAGGATCGCCCGCTTCCGGAGTGGAGGAGTCCGGAGGAGGCGTTTCGCTCTCCATCATCTCCGGAAGAAGATCCCCCGAAGACGAGCTCATCTGAGAGGGGCTAAGGCCCGAACTGCAAAGATATATGCAGTGGTTATTTTCTCAGAAGAAAAGACGGCATATCTGTACTATTAAAGTACTTTGGGTCACTTACGACTCGAGGGAGAATTGATCCCCCCCGGACTTTGTGCAGCAACCGCACCCCCCGGGGTAGGACCCTCTGTGGGAGACTTCTTCTCCCATTTGGAAGCTTCGGCTTCCAAATGCCTGGACGCAATCCTTTTTCTCTTCTGATCATCTTCCTTCATGGAGACGCTCGCTCCCTCGGCTAGAGCGGCCAGCGTTGGGGGCCCGCGACCGCCCGCATTTTCCTTCAAGGGCTCCAGGCAGGGTGCGGTCTGGAGCATTTTTTCCAATATCGGATTTTCCGAACCCTCAGGGAGGGGGTGAAGGAAATATGCCCTAGAGGCAATAATAATGTTATTATTTTATTTCCTTATATCATGATAAATGTTTATTATTCATGCTAGAATTGTATTAACCGGAAACATAATACTTGTGTGAATACATAGACAAACCAAATGTCACTAGTATGCCTCTACTTGACTAGCTCGTTAATCGAAGATGGTTATGTTTCCTAACCATAGACATGTGTTGTCATTTGATTAATGGGATCACATCATTAGGAGAATGATGTGATTGACATGACCCATTCCATTAGCTTAGCACCCGATCGTTTAGTATGTTGCTATTGCTTTCTTCATGACTTATACATGTTCCTATGACTATGAGATTATGCAACTCCCGTTCACCGGAGGAACACTTTGTGTGCTACCAAACGTCACAACATAACTGGGTGATTATAAAGGAGCTCTACAGGTGTCTCCAAAGGTGAATGTTGGGTTGGCGTATTTCGAGATTAGGATTTGTCACTCCGATTGTCGGAGAGGTATCTCTGGGCCCTCTCGATAATGCACATCACATAAGCCTTGCAAGCATTACAACTAATGAGTTAGTTGCAAGATCATGTATTACGAAACGAGTAAAGAGACTTGCCAGTAACAAGATTGAACTAGGTATTTGAGATACCGACGATCGAATCTCGGGCAAGTAACATACCGATGACAAAGGGAACAACGTATGTTGTTATGCGGTCTGACCGATAAAGATCATCGTAGAATATGTAGGAGCCAATATGAGCATCTAGGTTCCGCTATTGGTTATTGACCGGAGACGTGTCTCGGTCATGTCTACATTGTTCTCGAACCCGTAGGGTCCGCACGCTTAAGGTTTCGATGACAGTTATATTATGAGTTTATGAGTTTTGATGTACCGAAGTTAGTTCGGAGTCCCGGTTGTGATCACGGACATGACGAGCAGTCTCAAAATGGTCGAGACATAAATATTGATATATTGGACGGCTATATTCGGACACCGGAAGTGTTCCGGGTGATTTCGGAGAAAACCGGAGAGCCGGAGGGTTACCGGAACCCCCCCGGGAGAAGTAATAGGCCATATGGGCCTTAGTGGAGAGAGAGAGAGGGGCAGCCAAAGGTGGGCCGCGCGCCTCCTCCCCCCTGGTCCGAATTGGACTAGGAGAGGGGGGCGGCGCCCCCCTTTCATTCTCCCTCCCCACTTCTTTCCCCATCCTAGTAGGAGTCCTACTCCTACTAGGAGGAGGACTCCTCCTTGGCGCGCCATAGGGGCCGGCCGGCCTCCTCCCCTTGATCCTTTATATATGGGGGTAGGGGGCACCCCTAGACACACAAGTTGATCCACGTGATCATATTCTTAGCCGTGTGCGGTGCCCCCTTCCACCATAATCCTCGATAATATTGTAGTGGTGCTTAGGCGAAGCCCTGCGACGGTAGAACATCAAGATCATCACCACGCCGTCGTGCTGACGGAACTCTTCCCCGACACTTTGCTGGATCGGAGTCTGGGGATCGTCATCGAGCTGAACGTGTGCTAAAACACGGAGGTGCCGTAGTTTCGGTGCTTGATCGGTCGGGCCGTGAAGACGTACGACTACATCAACCGCGTTGTGCTAACGCTTCCGCTGTCGGTCTACAAGGGTACGTAGATCACACTCTTCCCTCGTTGCTATGCATCACCATGATTTTGCGTGTGCGTAGGAATTTTTTGAAATTACTACGTTCCCCAACAGTGGCATCCGAGCCTAGGTTTTATGTGTTGATGTTATATGCACGAATAGAACACAAGTGAGTTGTGGGCGATATAAGTCATACTACTTACCAGCATGTCATACTTTGGTTCGGCGGTATTGTTGGACGAACCGGCCCGGACCGACATTACGCGTACGCTTACGCGAGACCGGTTCTCTCGACGTGCTTTGCACAAAGGTGGCTAGCGGGTGACAGTTTCTCCAACTTTAGTTGAACCGAGTGTGGCTACGCCCGGTCCTTGCGAAGGTTAAAACAGCACCAACTTGACAAACTATCGTTGTGGTTTTGATGCGGAGGTAAGATTGGTTCTTGCTTAAGCCCGTAGCAGCCACGTAAAACTTGCAACAACAAAGTAGAGGACGTCTAACTTGTTTTTGCAGGGCATGTTGTGATGTGATATGGTCAAGACATGATGCTGAATTTTATTGTCTGAGATGATCCTGTTTTGTAACCAAGTTATCGGCACCTGGCAGGAGCCATATGGTTGTCGCTTTATTGTATGCAATGCAATTGCGCTGTAATGCTTTACTTTATCACTAAACGGTAGCGATAGTTGTGGAAGCATAAGATTGGCGAGACGACAACGATGCTACGATGGTGATCAAGGTGTCGCGCCGGTGAGGATGGTGATCATGACGATACTTCGAAGATGGAGACCACAAGCACAAGATGATGATGGCCATATCATATCACTTATATTGATTGCATGTGATGTTTATCTTTTATGCATCCTATCTTGCTTTGTTTAACGGTAGCATTTTAAGATGATCTCTCACTAATTATCAAGAAGTGTTCTCCCTGAGTATGCACCGTTGCGAAAGTTCTTCATGCTGAGACACCACGTGATGGTCGGGTGTGATAGGCTCTACGTTCAAATACAACGGGTGCAAAATAGTTGCACACGCGGAATACTCAGGTTATACTTGACGAGCCAAGCATATACAGATATGGCCTCGGAACACGGAGACCGAAAGGTCGAGCGTGAATCATATAGTAGATATGATCAACATAGCGATGTTCACCAATGAAACTGCTCCATCTCACGTGATGATCGGACATGGTTTAGTTGATTTGGATCACGTAATCACTTAGAGGATTAGAGCGATGTCTATCTAAGTGGGAGTTCTTTAGTAATATGATTAATTGAACCTAAATTTATCATGAACTTAGTACCTGATAGTATCTTTCTTGTTTATGTTCAATTGTAGATAGATGGCCCGTGCTGTTATTCCGTTGAATTTTAATGCGTTCCTTGAGAAAACAAAGTTGGAAGATGATGGTAGCAATTACACGGACTGGGTCCGTAACTTGAGGATTACCCTCATTGCTGCACAGAAGAATTACATCCTGGAAGCACCGCTGGGTGCCAGGCCTGCTGCTGGAGCAACACCAGATGTTATGAATGTCTGGCAGAGCAAAGCTGATGACTACTCGATAGTTCAGTGTGCCATGCTTTACGGCTTAGAATTGGGACTTCAACGACGTTTTGAACATCATGGAGCATATGAGATGTTCCAGGAGTTGAAGTTAATATTTCAAGCAAATGCCCGGATTGAGAGATATGAAGTCTCCAATAAGTTCTATAGCTGCAAGATGGAGGAGAACAGTTCTGTCAGTGAACATATACTCAAAATGTCTGCGTATAATAATCACTTGATTCAATTGGAAGTTAATCTTCCAGATGATTGCGTCATTGACAGAATTCTCCAATCACTACCACCAATCTACAAGAGCTTCATGATGAACTATAATATGCAAGGGATGAATAAGACTATTTCCGAGCTCTTCGTAATGCTGAAAGCTGCGGAGGTAGAAATCAAGAAGGAGCATCAAGTGTTGATGGTCAACAAGACCACTAGTTTCAAGAAAAAGGGCAAAGGGAAGAAGAAGGGGAGCTTCAAAAAGATCAGCAGGCAAGTTGCTCCTCAAGAGAAGAAACCCAAACCTAGACCTAAGCCTGAAACAGAGTGCTTCTACTGCAAGCAGACTGGTCACTGGAAGCAGAACTGCCCCAAGTATTTGGCGGATAAGAAGGATGGCAAGGTGAACAAAGGTATATGTGATATACATGTTATTGATGTGTACCTTACTAATTCTCGCAGTAGCACCTGGGTATTTGATACTGGTTCTGTTGCTAATATTTGCAACTCGAAACAGGGACTACGGATTAAGCGAAGATTGGCTAAGGATGAGGTGACGATGCACGTGGGAAATGGTTCCAAAGTCGATGTGATCGCAGTCGGCACGCTACCTCTACATCTACCTTCGGGATTAGTATTAGACCTAAATAATTGTTATTTGGTGCCACCGTTAAGCATGAACATTATATCTGGATCTTGTTTGATGTGAGACGGTTATTCATTTAAATCAGAGAATAATGGTTGTTCTATTTATATGAGTAATATCTTTTATGGTCATGCACCCTCAAAAAGTGGTCTATTCTTATTAAATCTCGATAGTAGTGACACACATATTCATAGTGTTGAAGCCAAAAGATGCAGAGTTGATAATGATAGTGCAACTTATTTGTGGCACTGCTGTTTGGGTCATATCGGTGTAAAGCGCATGAAGAAACTCCATACTAATGGGCTTTTGGAACCACTTGATTATGAATCACTTGGTACTTGCGAACCGTGCCTTATGGGTAAGATGACAAAAACACCGTTCTCCGGTATTATGGAGAGAGCAACAGATTTGTTGGAAACCATAGATACAGATGTATGTGGCTGATGAATGTTGAGGCTCGTGGCGGATATCGTTATTTTCTCACCTTCACAGATGACTTAAGCAGATATGGGTATATCTAATTAATGAAACATAAGTCTGAAACGTTTGAAAAGTTCAAAGAATTTCAGAGTGAAGTTGAAAATCATCGTAACAAGAAAATAAAATTCCTACGATCTGATCGTGGAGGAAAATATTTGAGTTACGAGTTTGGTGTACATTTGAAACAATGTGGAATAGTTTCGCAACAAACGCCACCCGGAACACCACAGCGTAATGGTGTGTCCGAACGTCGTAATCGTACTTTACTAGATATGGTGCGATCTATGATGTCTCTTACTGATTTACCGCTATCATTTTGGGGATATGCTCTAGAGACGGCCGCATTCACGTTAAATAGGGCACCATCAAAATCCTTTGAGACGACGCCTTATGAACTGTGGTTTGGCAAGAAACCAAAGTTGTCGTTTCTGAAAGTTTGGGGCTGCGATGCTTATGTGAAAAAGCTTCAACCTGATAAGCTCGAACCTAAATCGGAGAAATGTGTCTTCATAGGATATCCAAAGGAAACTATTGGATACACCTTCTATCACAGATCCGAAGGCAAGACTTTTGTTGCTAAATTCGGAAACTTTCTGGAGAAGGAGTTTCTCTCGAAAGAAGTGAGTGGGAGGAAAGTAGAACTTGACGAGGTAACTATACCTGCTCCCTTATTGGAAAGTAGTACATCACAGAAACCTGTTTCTGTGACACCTACACCAATTAGTGAGGAAGCTAATGATAATGATCATGAAACTTCTGAACAAGATACTATTGAACCTCGTAGATCAACCAGAGTAAGATCCGCGCCAGAGTGGTACGGTAATCCTGTTCTGGAAGTCATGCTACTAGATCATGATGAACCTACAAACTATGAAGAAGCGATGGTGAGCCCAGATTCCGCAAAATGGCTTGAAGCCATGAAATCTGAGATGGGATCCATGTATGAGAACAAAGTATGGACTTTGGTTGACTTGCCCAATGATCGGCAAGCAATTGAGAATAAATGGATCTTCAAGAAGAAGACTGACGCTGACAGTAATATTACTGTCTACAAAGCTCGACTTGTCGCAAAAGGTTTTCGGCAAGTTCAAGGGATTGACTACGATGAGACCTTCTCACCCGTAGCGATGCTTAAGTCTGTCCGAATCATGTTAGCAATTGCCGCATTTTATGATTATGAAATTTGGCAAATGGATGTCAAAACTGCATTCCTGAATGGATTTTTGCAAGAAGAGTTGTATATGATGCAGCCGGAAGGTTTTGTCGATCCAAAGGGAGCTAACAAAGTGTGCAAGCTCCAACGATCCATTTATGGACTGGTGCAAGCCTCTCGGAGTTGGAATAAACGCTTTGATAGTGTGATCAAAGCATTTGGTTTTATACAGACTTTTGGAGAAGCCTGTATTTACAAGAAAGTGAGTGGGAGCTCTGTAGCATTTCTGATATTATATGTAGATGACATATTACTAATCGGAAATGATATAGAATTTCTGGATAGCATAAAAGGATACTTGAATAAAAGTTTTTCAATGAAAGACCTCGGTGAAGCTGCCTACATATTGGGCATCAAGATCTATAGAGACAAATCAAGACGCTTAATTGGACTTTCACAAAGCACATACCTTGACAAAGTTTTGAAAAAGTTCAAAATGGATCAAGCAAAGAAAGGATTCTTGCCTGTGTTACAAGGTGTGAAATTGAGTAAGACTCAAAGTCCGACCAGTGCAGAAGATAGAGAGAAAATGAAAGATGTTCCCTATGCTTTAGCCATAGGCTCTATCATGTATGCAATGTTGTGTACCAGAACTGATGTGTGTCTTGCTATAAGTCTGGCAGGGAGGTACCAAAGTAATCCAGGAGTGGATCACTGGACAGCGGTCAAGAACATCCTGAAATACTTGAAAAGGACTAAGGATATGTTTCTCATATATGGAGGTGACAAAGAGCTCATCGTAAATGGTTACGTTGATGCAAGCTTTGACACTAATCCGGACGATTCTAAATCGCAAACCGGATACGTGTTTACATTAAACGGTGGAGCTGTTAGTTGGTGCAGTTCTAAACAAAGCGTTGTGGCGGGATCTACATGTGAAGCGGAGTACATAGCTGCTTCGGAAGCAGCAAACGAAGGAGTCTGGATGAAGGAGTTCATATCCGATCTAGGTGTCATACCTAGTGCATCGGGTCCAATGAAAATCTTTTGTGACAATACTGGTGCAATTGCCTTGGCAAAATAATCCAGATTTCACAAGAGAACCAAGCACATCAAGAGACGCTTCAATTCCATCCGGGATCTAGTCCAGGTGGGAGACATAGAGATTTGCAAGATACATACGGATCTGAATGTAGCAGACCCGTTGAGTAAGCCTCTTCCGCGAGCAAAACATGATCAGCACCAAAGCTCCATGGGTGTTAGAATCATTACCGTGTAATCTAGATTATTGTCTCTAGTGCAAGTGGGAGACTGAAGGAAATATGCCCTAGAGGCAATAATAATGTTATTATTTTATTTCCTTATATCATGATAAATGTTTATTATTCATGCTAGAATTGTATTATCCAGAAACATAATACTTGTGTGAATACATAGACAAACCAAACGTCACTAGTATGGCTCAACTTGACTAGCTCGTTAATCGAAGATGGTTATGTTTCCTAACCATAGACATGTGTTGTAATTTGATTAATGGGATCACATCATTAGGAGAATGATGTGATTGACATGACCCATTCCATTAGCATAGCACCCGATCGTTTAGTATGTTGCTATTGCTTTCTTCATGACTTATACATGTTCCTATGACTATGAGATTATGCAACTCCCGTTTACCAGAGGAACACTTTGTGTGCTACCAAACGTCACAACATAACGGGTTGATTATAAAGGAGCTCTACACGTGTCTCCAAAGGTGAATGTTGGGTTGGCGTATTTCGAGATTAGGATTTGTCACTCCGATTGTCGGAGAGGTATCTCTTGGCCTTGCAAGCATTACAACTAATGAGTTAGTTGCAAGATGATGTATTACAAAATGAGTAAAGAGACTTGCCGGTAACGAGATTGAACTAGGTATTTGAGATACCGACGATCGAATCTCAGGCAAGTAACATACCGATGACAAAGGGAACAACGTATGTTGTTATGCAGTCTGACTGATAAAGATCTTCGTAGAATATGTAGGAGCCAATATGAGCATCCAGGTTCCGCTATTGGTTATTGACCGGAGACGTGTCTCGGTCATGTCTACATTGTTCTCGAACCCGTAGGGTCCGCACGCTTAAGGTTTCGATGACAGTTATATTATGAGTTTATGAGTTTTGATGTACCGAAGTTAGTTCGGAGTCCCGGTTGTGATCACGGACATGACGAGAAGTCTCAAAATGGTCGAGACATAAATATTGATATATTGGACGGCTATATTCGGACACCTGAAGTGTTCCGGGTGATTTCGGAGAAAATCGGAGAGCTGAAGGGTTACCGGAACCCCCCCGGGAGAAGTAATAGGCCATATGGGCCTTAGTGGAGAGAGAGAGAGGGGCAGCCAAAGGTGGGCCGCGCGCCTCCTCCCCCCTGGTCCGAATTGGACTAGGAGAGGGGGGCGGCGCCCCCCTTTCATTCTCCCTCCCCACTTCTTTCCCCCTCCTAGTAGGAGTCCTACTCCCACTAGGAGGAGGACTCCTCCTTGGCGCGCCATAGGGGCCGGCCGGCCTCCTCCCCTTGATCCTTTATATACGGGGGCAGGGGGCACCCCTAGACACACAAGTTGATCCACGTGATCATATTCTTAGCCGTGTGCGGTGCCCCCTTCCACCATAATCCTCGATAATATTGTAGCGGTGCTTAGGCGAAGCCCTGCGACGGTAGAACATCAAGATCGTCACCACGCCGTCGTGCTGATGGAACTCTTCCCCGACACTTTGCTGGATTGGAGTCCGGGGATCATCATCGAGCTGAACGTGTGCTAAAACTCGGAGGTGCCGTAGTTTCGCTACTTGATCGGTCGGGCTGTGAAGACGTACGACTACATCAACCGCGTTGTGCTAACGCTTCCGCTGTCGGTCTACAAGGGTACGTAGATCACACTCTTCCCTCGTTGCTATGCATCACCATGATCTTGCGTGTGCGTAGGAATTTTTTTGAAATTACTACGTTCCCCAACAGGGGGGCCGAGCACCGAATCAACTTCGCCTTCGTTAGCCAGTTCTGGTCAAAAAGCGAACTCTCAGAAATAACTTCGCATCAAAGGAGAGGTAGTACGCTCGGTCGGAAGTCGCCTTACCTGTTCGGTGGCGCGGTTGCTACTCAGGCCCGCGTCCTCGGTGATTTCCGGACACTCCGCTTGAGGTCCGAAGAATGACTTGTACATCTCCTCGTGCGTCAGGCCGAGGAAATTTTGAATGGCGCGCGGTCCCTTGGGATTGAACTCCCACAAGCAAAGAGGCCGGCGTTTGCAAGGCTGGACTTGACGAACTAGCATAACTTGTGTTACCGCAACCAAACTAAAATCTCCATTAAAGAGATCTTGAATGCGGCTTTGCAGTATAGGCACGTCCTTGGCCGGACCCCAGCTCAATCCTCTACTAATCCATGACATCAGCGGTGGTGGAGGGCCCAGGCGGAAGACAGGGGCGGCCGCCCACTTGGCACTTCTAGGAGCCATGATGTAGACCCACTCCTGTTGCCATAATTCAGACACCTGTAGAATGGAACCTTTGGGCCATGCAGCTCCCGTCATCTTGTGTATTGAGGCGCCTCCACACTCCGCATGTTGCCCCTCGATCATCTTCGGTTTTACTTCAAAGGTCTTGAGCCATAGGCCAAAGTGAGGGGTAACCCGGAGGAAGGCCTCGCACACAACAATAAATGTCGTGATATGAAGAAAGGAGTCCGGAGCTAGATCATGGAAATCAAGCCCGTAGTAAAACATCAAGCCCCTGACAAAAGGATCCAATGCAAGGCCTAGACCTCGGAGGAAGTGGGAGACGAACACGACGCTCTCGTTGGGTTCGGGGGAGGGGACGGCCTGCCCCCGGGGAGGCAGCCGATGCAGAATCTCGGCGGTCAGATATCTGGCCTCCCTCAACTTTTTGACGTCTTCTTCCGGCACCCATCGGCCTTGAACGCTAGATCCGGACATGACTGATGGTTCGGAGCACCTGACCTGAACTTTGGGCGTTTGAGCTTGAGGTGGGGGAAGGATTCGATTGAGCACGGGAGGGAAAAATAAAAGGCCTCGTCCCTTTATAAAGAGGGTGGATATCGAGCGTCCTCTCCGTGTCCGTTTGGACTTGCCTATCATCTAGGAGACCTAGAAGCGGTTGGGTTACCCACGCCTGTATTGATGAGAATCCCGGAATAAGGGGACACGATCTCTGCTTTGACAAGACGTGCCAAGGAAACCGCCTCGCATAACGCACTGAGGTGGGATACTGAAACAACTTGGATAAAGGCTTGGTTGTGGTGTGTCACGCTACTGAATACGTCAGCAGATTAGATTTGTGTAAATATTATTCTCTCTATGGCAATATGTGGAAACTTATTTTGCAGAGACGGACACTATCTTTGTGTTCAAAATCTTCTATGAAGTACTTGGAGGAGGAACCCTCCTTGCAATGCCGAAGACAAACTGCGCGTTGGACTTGTCGTCATTGAAGCCTGGTTCGGGGGATACTAAGGGAGTCCTGGATTAGGGGGTGTTCGGATAGCCGAACTATACCTTCAGCCGGACTCCTGGACTATGAAGATGCAAGATTGAAGACTCCGTCCCGTGTCCGGAAGGGACTTTCCTTGGCGTGGAAGGCAAGCTTGGCGATACGGATGTTCAGATCTCCTACCATTGTAACCGACTCTATGTAACCCTAACCCTCTCTGGTGTCTATATAAACCGGGGGTTTTAGTCCGTAGGACAACATACACATCAACAATCATACCATAGGCTAGCTTCTAGGGTTTAGCCTCTCTGATCTCGTGGTAGATCTACTCTTGTACTACCCATATCATCAATATTAATCAAGCAGGACGTAGGGTTTTACCTCCATCGAGAGGGCCCAAACCTGGGTAAAACTTCGTGTCCCTTGCCTCCTGTTACCATCCGGCCTAGACGCACAGTTCGGGACCCCCTACCCGAGATCCACCGGTTTTGACACCGACAACGGGTATGACGCGTATGGTGAAGGCCAACATCGCAGTTCGTCATCGACAGGTGGCGGACGCGGGTATGTGTGGCAGAGTGACGGGTTGACGGAATGCGTTTTACAGCCGTCTGGGCGGTTTTGTCGAGGGGGATTCTGGCCCGGATTACCTGTAGAGAGGTGGCTTCCATGGTCATCGTGGTGGGCGCAGAGGCAGGAACCGCCATCGTCAACCTCCACCGCCTACAGCTACTATTACCGATGTCGTGGAGCCGACGCGTTTAGCGGATGTGGTGGCGACTGTGCAGACACTGGCGTTGTATGGTCAGGTCATGGCCGCGGTGACGGCGCTGGCAACTGCGGCGATGCCATAGACAGAGCCCAGTGTGGCGGGTACTATCAGAGGTGACAAGAAATTAGATGGTGATAGAGCTACCAAGTGGGTCCAGAAGAAGGAGAAGATGTTGTGTTATCGTTGTGGTGAGCAGGGGCACTTTATTGCCGAGTGTGTTACTGAGCTCTGTGACACTTGCCTCAAACCGGTGCATGAGACGGGTGACTGCCCATTACTACGTGAACCGATGTCGGGTGTTACCATATATGGAGTGTGCTTAGTTGATGTTCTTTGGGTCCCCATGTGCGAGGGAGATCCCCGAGACGCCACAGAGCACGACCACGGGGGTGGTCAAAGTGACAAAAGGTGCCCTGACTGAGGCACAGATCTTACAGAGACTGAATGAGCTGGCTCCAGGTAACTTTCAGTGGGAGCTTATTAGACTCGAGGCTAACATGTACAAGGTTGAGTTTCCAACTATAGAGGACCTGCAGAGAATTCTGAGTTTTGGGTTGTGCAGAGTCCCTGGCACCAGTGTATCCTTGAGTTTCATGAGTGGAAGAAGGTCGAGCCAAAGGGCAAGCCTCTTACTTAGGTTTGGTTACGGTTCTTGGGGGAACCGTCCAAGCCTCTGAATGATGTTCAGGTCGCAGCTAGCTTGGGGAATCTTGTTGGGAAGACCGAGCGGGTGGACATGGCCTTTACCCGAGCTAACGGGGTGGCGAGGTTGCTAGTTAGTGTTCTAGACATTGAGTTTGTACTGGATGTGGTTAAGTGGATGCATGCCGGCATGATTTTTAACCTTGAGATTGAGTTTGAGGACACTGATTTATGTACTGAGGCTATGGCTGGGAATGATGTTGATATGCTTGATAAGGATGACTGTTGTGGCAACAAGGAGTTGAGCGAGGATGATCATGGACAAGATAACCCGGGCTCTAACTACGCTTCAGCGGCGCCCGGGAAGGGGATCCTAGCACCTACTTTGGCACCTATGAACTTGCTGAGATTTGGCTCGTTTGAGCTCGCTTCGGCCCCTCCTAGACTGTGGAGTGAGCGGGTGGAGTGTGATGATTTGCTTGAACACTTGCTTCCCCGCTTGATTTTGAGGCTCTTGGTACTTCTGTTGGTGGAAGCTCGGATATTTCTAGTACTTCGGTTGGTGCTGCTATCTCTGTGGCTCCTGAGACTGTGCTCAGGCAAGTCGAGGGGGGAGGATGTTGGGTGCTATCTCTTGAGCATTGCGTTGGTTTTCCCTTGAAGAGGAAAGGGTGATGCAACAAAGTAGCGTAAGTATTTCCCCTCAGTTTTTGAGAACCAAGGTATCAATCCAGTAGGAGGCTACGTGCGAGTCCCCCGCACCTGCACAAAACAAATAAATCCTCGCAACCAACGCGATAAGGGGTTGTCAATCCTTACACGGTCACTTACGAGAGTGAGATCTGATAGATATGATAAGATAATATTTTTGGTATTTTTATGATAAAGATGCAAAGTAAAATAAAAGGCAATAAAAATAACTAAGTGTTGGAAGATTAATATGATGAAGATAGACCCGTGGGCCATAGGTTTCACTAGTGGCTTCTCTCAAGAGCATAAGTATTTTACGGTGGGTGAACAAATTACTGTTGAGCAATTGAAAAAATTGAGCATAGTTATGAGAATATCTATGTATGATCATGTATATAGGCATCACGTCCGAGACAAGTAGATCGACTCCTGCCTGCATCTACTACTATTACTCCACACATCGACCGCTATCCAACATGCATCTAGTGTATTAAGTTCATAAGAACAGAGTAACGCCTTAAGCAAGATGACATGATGTAGAGGGATAAATTCATGCAATATGATAAAAAAACCATCTTGTTATCCTCGATGGCAACAATACAATACGTGCCTTGCTGCCCCTACTGTCACTGGGAAAGGACACCGCAAGATTGGACCCAAAGCTAAGCACTTCTCCCATTCCAAGAAAGATCAATCTAGTAGGCCAAACCAAACTGATAATTCGAAGACACTTGCAAAGATAACCAATCATACATAAAAGAATTCAGAGAAGATTTAAATATTGTTCATAGATAAACTTGATCATAAACCCACAATTCATCGGTCTCAACAAACACACCGCAAAATAAGATTACATCGAATAGATCTCCACAAGAGAGGGGGAGAACTTTGTATTGAGATCCAAAAAGAGAGAAGAAGCCATCTAGCTAATAACTATGGACCCGTAGGTCTGAGGTAAACTACTCACACTTCATCGGAAGGGCTATGGTGTTGATGCATAAGCCCTCCGTGATCGATGCCCCCTCCGGCGGAGCTTCGGAACAGGCCCCAAGATGGGATCTCGTGGATACAGAAAGTTACGGCGGTGGAATTTGGGTTTTGGCTCCGTATCTGATCGTTTGGGGATACGTACGTATATATAGGAGGGAGAAGTACGTCGGTGGAGCAACAGGGGGGGCACGAGGGTGGAGGGCGCGCCCCCTACCTCGTGGCCTCCCTGTTGGTTGCTTGACGTAGGATCCAAGTCTCCTGGATCTTGTTCGTTCCAAAAATCACGTTCCCGAAGGTTTCATTCTTTTTGGACTCTGTTTGATATTCCTTTTCTTCAAAACCCTCAAATAGGCAAAAAACAGCAATTCTGGGCTGGGCCTGCGGTTAATAGGTTAGTCCCAAAAATAATATAAAAGTGTATAGTAAAGCCCAATAATGTCCAAAACAGTAGATAATATAGCATGGAGCAATCAAAAATTATAGATACGTTGGAGACGTATCATCGGGCATGTGGCCCCTGGTTCTCCCGCCACTCACCTTCAGTGTGCTGCTTCGTAGGAGCCGCGAAGCTCGGTGATGTCCTGTGCGGCTGAGGTCGTGTCGTGCGTCGGGCTTGGTGCCGGGCCGGGAGGGAGGCGTGGGCAGGTGGCCTCCGCCCCTACCTCCCCATGGAGCCCCTGGAGGGGCCGGCCACTACCACGACACCTGGAGCTGGGACGGCCTGCGTGGGCGCGCAGGGTCCTGGGAAGGTGGCGACTTGAGGAGTGTCACCAACGGAGCCATGCGGGACGAAATCATCGCTTTTGGAGGGATATCCGATCCTGTGTTCAAAGGTCGATGGATGAGCTGTCGCCTCCAAGAACAGCCGGGTGTTGATGACATGCAGCTAGGGTGCGCCACGCGAGCGGCGAAGCTTCGTGATATTGAGGTCACTACGGGTATGTCAGTCAACACCTCCAATTCTATTCTGCATTTTTATAGCGAAGATATTATTCATAATGCAACTCAGTTGGGTGTTTCACTAGGTCGTAATGATAGTGAAATTTCTAAATACGTTAATGACATCCTGGATCTTGAAGCAGA
This sequence comes from Triticum urartu, assembly GCF_056163025.1. Taxonomy (NCBI): domain Eukaryota; kingdom Viridiplantae; phylum Streptophyta; class Magnoliopsida; order Poales; family Poaceae; genus Triticum; species Triticum urartu. The sequence goes on from NC_141876.1 coordinate 554,885,977, forward strand.
GCGGGCCTTAGAAATGATTTGGAACTTAGCGGCGGTTAAACCCATGAATGATTCGGAGATAGATGCATTGGGAGTTCGGGTCCTTGATAGCTTTTGTGCGGATCTTGCACCCTCACTTCTTGAGCCAATTCATTACCAACCCCGGCATTCGAGAAACTAGATCATGTCCTTGCTAGTGTCGAATGGGAACCGAAATTTCCCCTGGTAACGGTCCATGCGTTATCCCGCACGATTTCCGATCATACACCATTGCTTGTTGACTTTGGAGAGGCAACGCATATGGGAAACAAGAACACCTTTTCTTTCGAACTAGCGTGGTTTTAATGAGAAGGGTTCCTAGATTTGATAGCCAGAGAATGGGCTAAGGATTCAGGAGGGAGTTCAAATGTTGAGAGATGGCAAAACAAGATAAGGCACCTAACACTACTAGTGAAAACCTTATACACAGAATCTTAGCAGCAACGTGGTTTAAAAACAAATGCTACTGCTAATTAGTAGTAGCGAGCTCCAGGAAACCGCGCTACTAACATCCCGATAGCAGTAGCGCTCTAGGTGAAACAAGTGCTACTACTATAATAGCCACAGCGTTGCCTCCAGGCTAGATATAGTAGTAGCGCCCTTCTCCTGGACGCGCTACTGCTAAAGTACTCAGTAGCAGCGTTTTTCTTCAAAACTCACTGCTGCTAAGTATCACCGCAACTAATTAAGTTTAGTCCCATACTGCTAATCAAACAAGGTGTTTACCACCTTAAATATGTTACTTCTCAAACTATCTCGAGCACTTGGTCTTCATTGAACTATATGTGTAGGGTTTGTGGCTGCAATATGAATCTTCGCCTGTGCCTATACAGGTACGGTGAAGATTAATGTTGACTATTTAGATTCTACACAAAAAGATCAATGATGACAAATGTATATTTTTGATGTTTTTACATGCTTAGACTTATAGCGTTTTTCCAGGACAAAGCGCTACTGATATTGGGATAAACAAAAGAAATAACTGCTTCCTTTAGCAGTAGCGTTTTTTTCTAAAATGTGCTATAGCTAAATTAGCTATAGCGCATTTCCTTAAGAGCTCTATTGCTAGTTTGACTTAACCACCCGCGGCTCAAAATTTTGCTAAGTCCTCCTTCCCCCCCCCCCAGTTCCCCTACTCCTCTGTCGCCGCCGCCGTCCGAGCCCGAGCCTACCCTCACCGCCGCCGCCCGAGGCCGCCCTCAACCTCACCGCCACCGCTCTCGACCTCACCGCCGCCGACCGAGCCCGCCCAGGACCGCCGCCTCCCGATCCCGATCCCGCCCTCGCCGAGCACCTGCCCACCACCATCTCTCCCCTCTCTGTAAGCCCCCACCCCTCCCCCACCCCTCTCTCTCTGCTTAGTTAGTAGATGTTTTTAGTAGTAGTAGATGTTAATTTAGGGTTCATAGATAATGATTTTTAGTAGTAGTAGATGTTAATTAGTAGTAGTGATGCTACTAGTTAACTAGGGCAGTATCGTTAGTAGTAGATGTTTTTTACTATTTGATACATCTCCAACGTATCTATAATTTTTGATTGCTCCATGCTACTTTATCTCCTGTTTTGGACTATATTGGGCTTTATTTTCCACTTTTATATTATTTTTGGGACTAATCTATTAACCGGAGGCCCAGCCCAGAATTGCTATTTTTTGCCTATTTCAGTATTTCGAGGAAACAGAATATCAAACGGAGTCCAAACGGAATGAAACCTTCAGGAACGTGATCTTCTCACCGAACGTGATCCAGGAGACTTGGACCCTACTCCAAGAAGTTTCCGGGGAGGTCACGAGGGTGGAGGGCGCCCCCCCTGGGCGCGCCCCCCTGCCTCGTGGGCCCCTCGGAGCTCCACCGACGTGCTCCTTCCTCCTATATATACCTACGTACCCCCATTATACCAGAGACGGAGCCAAAAACCTAATTCCACCGCCGCAACTTCCTGTATCCACGAGATCCCATCTTGGGGCCTGTTCCGGAGCTCCGCCGGAGAGGGCATCCATCACGGAGGGCTTCTACATCAACACCATAGCCCTTCCAATGAAGTGTGAGTAGTTTACTTCAGACCTTCGGGTCCATAGCTTGTAGCTAGATGGCTTCTTCTCTCTTTTTGGATCTCAATACAATGTTCTCCCCCTCTCTCGTGGAGATCTATTCGATGTAATCTTCTTTTTGTGGTGTGTTTGTTGAGACCGATGAATTGTGGGTTTATGATCCAACTTATCTATGAATAATATTTGAATCTTCTCTGAATTCTTTTATGTATGATTGAGTTATCTTTGCAAGTCTCTTTTAATTATCCGTTTGGTTTGGCCAACTAGATTGGTATTTCTTGCAATGGGAGAAGTGCTTAGCTTTGGGTTCAATCTTGCGGTGTCCTTACTCAGTGACAGAAAGAGTTGCAAGGCACGTATTGTATTGTTGCCATCGAGGATAACAAGATGGGGTATTTATCATATTGCATGAATTTATTCCTCTACATCATGTCATCTTGCTTAAGGCGTTACTCTGTTTTTAACTTAATACTCTAGATGCATGCTGGATAGCGGTCGATGAGTGGAGTAATAGTAGTAGATGCAGGCAGGAGTCGGTCTACTTGTCACGGACGTGATGCCTATATACATGATCATACCTAGATAACCTCATAACTATGCTCAATTCTATCAATTGCTCAACAATAATTTGTTCACCCACCGTAGAATATCTATGCTCTTGTAACATCCCAAATTTTCAATTTGGAATGTTATACATTAGGTCATCATGCATATCATATTTTATTTTGCTTTTGGTTTTGATCCTAGAAAATCCTAAGCAACTCAAGGACCTACGGAGAGAGTTGGGGATTTCGTTATTTACATATTTGAGTTTTCTCAAAATTATGTAAACAGGATCATTTGATTTTATTTATTTTATCATCAATTATTTCTATTACAAAAATATGAGAGAGGGAATAAAATGACTTTCCCAAAATATAGAAATATTGAGGATTTAATAAAAAAATCAAATAAGATTTATTTCGGAGTTTTTCGGTATTTTTATTTGAATTTAGGAAAAATGCGCGTTTTTCAGATTGTAGTTTGGGCCCAGATAAATGTTCACTTTATCGGGCTTGATTTTAGGAACCCGGCAAAATTTATTTCGTGATTTTTGGAGTCCGTTTAGTATTTCTTTTTATTTTTCTTCTTAGCGGAATTATTAAAAAAAACTGGAACCGACTCCGGGCCGTACCCGGCCAGGAAACCGCCGGCCAGGCCTTTATATAGCGCCACCCCTGGCGAGAGAGAGAGCCGAGCCAGCCCACCCGAAACCCTAACCCTAGAGCCCCGCCGCCACCGCCCGCCGCCGCCGCCGCCGGAGCTGCGCGCCTTTCGAGGTTCGCCGCCGCCTCGTTTTCCGTGCTGTTTTAAAAAAAAGTTCTGTTCGTCGTTTTTCTTTTTCGTCGGATTTTCCGCGGTTATTTTCTGATCGCGATTTCTGATCCAATTTTCGTTTTAGTATAACTTTTCGCTCGTTTATCGGAATCAGGCGATTCAAGCGCCTGGAGTTTCGTCTCGAAACCCTCTTTCCGAATAATCAACTTAAACAAGTTTTTGCTATTGTAAAATTTGCCCTAGATCCAGATTGCTAGAACGAAGTTGTTTTCTTTTGCCGTTTGATTTCTTTTTCATCGTTCGATTTGATTCTTTCGCAAACCAGGGTTCTTAAGTTGAACTTTCTGGTTAGATCTTCTATTTGAGTATTACCTGTGCATTAGATGAGTACTTATTGTATGCTTGTTGTTTGTCTGCGATAGAATACCCGGAGTGCGCCGCCTGTTACTTCGAATCTCTAGTTTTCACGGATCATCAGCAAGGCAAGTAACACTTTGATCATACCTTTTCTACAACCCAGTTTTATTGCATTAGATCAATCCTCACACATTGCATGATTAGGATCTAATTAAATTGTGGGATGGGAAGTAGATGAGGTAGTACCTATTACCTGTTTATTATCAAACCTTTGGGAGTTACTTCTACGTTTGCTTATTATGCCATGCTATGCTAGTAGACGTGGATTGGGTGAGTGATATCCATGACAGATGTGAGATTTATAATTAAGGGTTTATCTAAGGTGGCAACCTAACACACATCTGGGTGGATTGAGGTACCTGGGGTTACCAGGACTTGCCTGTTTTCTTTGGACCGCCACCCAGGCTCAAAGGGATCATGAGATTATTCATACTAGAAACTTCCGTGTGCAGCCACAAGCCATTATGGGCTCTGGCATAGTTGACTAAGTTGTGCGAACTCTTACAGTGGTAGACTAGCAGATGTAGGGGAAAGTAGGTGTACCGGTCTATCCGTCGTAAGGTGCTAGCGCTTCTGAAAGACTGTGTCTCGGTCATCCGTTTCTCAAACACCTTGTAGTGCGAGAAACCAAACGGAGGCGATCGAGTCTTGTGGGGAAAAGTGCGCAAACCTCTGCAGAGTGTAACAAACTAATCATGGTTAGCCGTGTCCCCGGTTATGGACATCTTGAGTATCTAGTACCTGGATTATCATGTGAATCTCAACATGTTACTCTAAATTAATTTTGTGGGATTTTAATGATGTTACTTAATTGGGATTGAGGATGCTGTCAACCATTCTCAATGTTTCACAACCACCATAATAGTAATTAATTTTATTCCTTTGCAGTAGGGAAAAATTGGCTTTACGCAAAAACTGTAACCATAGAGCCTTCCACCAGCCAAATATGCATATAGTATAGCTGTTGCATTCCATTACTCTCTATGTGTTATCTTGCCAGCATATTCCATGTGCTGACCCGTTTTCGGGCTGCAACGTTAATGTTGCAGACTTTTCAGACGACGATTGAGGAGTTTTAGGTCGTGGTTCTATACTCAGTGATGCCGTTGGAGTTGATGGACTCACTTATCTTCCAAGCCGTCCGCTGTTATCGTTATTAGATGGCCTTAAGCCATATTTATTGTAATAAGTTCTCTTTTGAGACACTCGATGTAATAAGTGTGTGATTGCTACTCTGCTATAAATCCTCCGAGTACTGTGTGGTGTCAGCATTACTGATCCAGGGATGACACCGGAGCACAGAGATCAGACTGTTTGAGGTCTAGTCGCTACAGCTCTTGAGAGAAGCCACTAGTGAAACCTATGGCCCCCGAGTCTATTCTCATCATATCAATCTCCATTACTTTATTTTACTTGTTTTGCTTTTACTTTTCACTATGCATCTTTATACAAAAAATACCAAAAATATTATCTCTATCAGATCTCACTCTCGTAAGTGACCGTGAAGGGATTGACAACCCCTAAGCGTTGGTTGCGAGTTGCTACCGTTTTGTGCAGGTACGAGGGACTTGCGCGTGACCTCCTACTGGATTGATACCTTGGTTCTCAAAAACTGAGGGAAATACTTACGCTACTGTGCTGCATCACCCCCTCCTCTTCAGGGAAAACCAACGCTAGCTCGAGACGTAGCAAGAAGGATTTCTGGCGCCGTTGCCGGGGAGGCCTACGCCAAGTCCAGTCAAGATTTACTCTCCCGTCAACGAGCCATTTCTGGCGCCGTTGCCGGGGAGGCCTACGCCAAGTCAAGTCAAGATTTACTCTCCCGTCAACGAGCCATTTTTGGTGCCGTTGCCGGGGAAGCCTACGCAAAAGTCAACATACCAAGTACCCATCACAATCTCTATCTCTGGCATTACATTATTTGCCATTTGCCTCTCGTTTTCCTCTCCCCCTCTTTTTCCCCTTGCCTTTTGTTTGCTCGTGTGTTAGTTTGCTTACCTGTCGCTATGTCGAATTCCTTATCTTCTCCGTTATCTCCCGAGAATGAAGTGCTAAATTTTAAACAAAGGGAGGGAGAAAATCTAAAAGATGCTTGGTATAGAATTTGCAATGCTCAAAATAGATCTACCAGAAAGCAATCTACTTCAGTCCTTCTTCACAATTTTTATGTAGGTACTAATCCTTGGTATAGATATATCCTCGATACCATTACCGGAGGGAATTTTTTGGGTAGCCATACTTTTGATTCCTATAATGTTTTAATAGATTTATTTGGCTCACCTCCCCTTTTGGTTAATGGAACTGTGTTAACCTTGGAGCATGTTATGCAAAGGCTTGAAATTATTGAAAACAAAGTTGCTACCATTGAATCCATTGAAAATCTAGATAAAAAGATTCATAATCAAATTACTCAATATGGATCTAAGGTAGGAATGACTTTGAAAAATATTAAGGAGAAGGAACCCATGGTTAATGAAAAAATAAATCTAGACTCTACTCGAATCGATAAACTTGAGGGTATCATTACCAACTTGGGAACTGCTTTTTCTTCCGTAAAAAGTACTCCTAGTCCTCCCACTAAAATTGCCAAGTTTATGTATGTTCCTAAAAATAAGGGTGAATCATCTAGTAAGGAAAATGCGGATCTTAAATCTATAAGTATTCACCCCGATCTTTTTACAATCATTAAGGAACCATTTGCCACGAATGAATTTTTCGATCTTATGCCTAAAAGTTTGATAATCACTAGAAAGAAAGAAAATTCTAAAGGAGGTGGATGCCTCATTGAATAATTGCCTACCAAAGATGGCAATACCTAGATCTATCCTTGCTTTTATGCCTAGCTAGGGGCGTTAAACGATAGCGCTTGTTGGGAGGCAACCCAATTTTATTCTATGTTTTTTGTTTTTGGTTTTGTTTAGGAATAAATAATCCATCTAGATTCTGTTTAGATGTGGTTTTATCTTTTAATTAGTGTTTGTGCCATGTTAAACCTATTAGATCTTCTTGGAAGATAGTTATTTGATCTTGCTGTAATTTCCAGAATCTTTGCGCTCAGTGCCCGAATAGTCAAAAACCACCAGAACGTGATAAAATAGTAATTCCAATTGCTGCTGATCAATAAACAAATTTCCCAGGTCGTCTAATTTTGGTAGAATTTTTTGGGTTCCAGAAGTTTGCGTTAGTAACAGATTACTACAGACTGTTCTGTTTTTGACAGATTCTGTTTTGCGTGTGTTGTTTGCTTATTTTGATGAATCTATGGCTAGTAAAATAGTTTATAAACCATAGAGAAGTTGGAATACAGTAGGTTTAACACCAATACAAATAAAGAACAAGTTCACTACAGTACCTTAAAGTAGTCTTTTGTTTTCTTTCTCTAACGGAGCTCACAAGATATCTATTGAGTTTTGTGTTGTGAAGTTTTCAAGTTTTGGGTGAATTCTTTTGATGGATTATGGAACAAGGAGTGGCAAGAGCCTAAGATTTGGAATGCCCATGGAACCCCCAAGATAATCCAAGGACACCAAAAAGTCAAAGCTTGGGGATTCCCCGGAAGGCATCCCCTCTTTCGTCCACTTCCATCGGTAATTTACATGGAGCTATATTTTTATTCACCACATGATATGTGTTTTGCTTGGAGCGTCTTGTATTATTTGTGTCTTTGCTTGTTAGTCTACCACAATAATCCTTGCTGTACACACCTTTTGAGAGAGCCATGTATGAATTGAAATTTGTTAGAATACTCTATGTGCTTCACTTATATCTTTTGAGCTTGATAGTTTACTCTATGTGCTTCACTTATATCCTTTTGAGCGTGATAATTTTTGCTCTAGTGCTTCACTTAGATCTTTTAGAGCACGGTGGTGGTTTATTTTAAAGAAACTTGATCTCTCATGCTTCACTTAGATTATTTTGACAGTCGTTAATAGCATGGTAATTTGCTTAATGTTAATATACTTGGTATTCAAGATATGTGAAACTTTCTTTTTAGTGGGTTGAATACTAAGATAAGTTTGATGCTTGATAATTGTTTTGAGATATGGAGGTGATAATATCATAGTCGTGCTAGTTGAGTAGTTGTGAATTTGAGAAATACGTGTGTTGAAGTTAGCAAGTCCCGTAGCATGCACGTATGGTTAAAGTTGTGTAACAAATTTGAAGAATGAAGTGCACCTGGCTTGTGCATCCTTATGAGTGGCGGTCGGGGACGAGCGATGGTCTTTTCCTACCAATCTATCCCCCTAGGAGCATGCGCGTAGTACTTGATTTTTGATGACTTCTAAATTTTTGCAATAAGTATATGAGTTCTTTTGACTAATGTTGAGTCCATGGATTATACGCACTTTTACCTTTCCGCCATTTGCTAGCCTCTTCGGTACCGTGCATTGCCTTTCTCACATTGAGAGTTGGTGCAAACTTCGCTGGTGCATCCAAACCCCGTGATATGATACGCTCTTTCACACATAAACCTCCCTATATCTTCCTCAAAACAGCCACCATACCTACCTATCATGGCATTTCCATAGCCATTCCGAGATATATTGCCATGCAACTTCCATCATCATCATCATCATCATGACATGCTTTACTTTTGTCATATTGCCATTGCATGATCTTGTAGTTGACATCGTATTTGTGGCAAAGCCACCATGCATTATTTTTCATACATGTCACTCTTGATTCATTGCACCATCCTGGTACACCGCCGGAGGCATTCATATAGAGTCATATATTGTTCTAGTATCGAGTTGTAATCATTATGTTGTAATCAATAGAAGTGTGATGATCATCATTATTAGAGCATTGCCCAATCAAAAAAAGTGAAAGGCCAAAAAGAAAGAAAAAGGCCCCAAAAAAAGAGAAAATAAAAAGGGCAATGTTACTATCTCTTTTCCACACTTGTGCTTCAAAGTAGCACCTTGTTCTTCATGTAGTGAGTCTCATATATTGTGCTTCAAAGTAGCACCATGATTTTCATATAGTGAGTCTCATAAGTTGTCTTGTTCATACTAGTGGGAATTTTTCATTATAGAACTTGGCTTGTATATTCCAATGATGGGCTTCCTCAAAATGCCCTAGGTCTTCATGAGCAAGCAAGTTGGATGCACACGCACTAGTTTTCTTTTGTTGAGCATTCTTAGCTCTAGTGCATCCGTTGCATGGCAATCCCTACTCCTTGCATTAACATCAATTGATGGGCATCTCCATAGCTCATTGATTAGCCTCATTGATGTGAGACTTTCTCCTTTTTTGTCTTCTCCACGCAATCCCCATCATCATATTCTATACCACCCATAGTGCTATGTCCATGGCTCGCGCTCATGTATTGCGTGAAGGTTGAAAAAGTTTGAGATTATTTGAGTATGAAACAATTGCTTGGCTTGTCATCGGGGGTATAGAAGTTGGGAACATCTTTGTGTGACGAAAATGAACCATAGCCTAACTACATGATTTTGTAGGGATGAACTTCCTTTGGCCATGTTATTTTGAGATGACATAATTGTTTGATTAGTATGCTTGAAGTATTATTATTTTTTATGTCAATATGAACTTTTGTCTTGAACCTTTCGGATCTGAATATTCATACCATGATTAAGAAGATTTACATTGAAATTATGCCAAAGTATCACTCCACATCAAAAGTTCTCTTTTTATCATTTACCTACTCGAGGATGAGCAGGAATTAAGCTTGGGGATGCCTGATACGTCTCCAACGTATCTATAATTTTTGATTGCTCCATGCTACTTTATCTCCTGTTTTTGGACTATATTGGGCTTTATTTTCCACTTTTATATTATTTTTGGGACTAACCTATTAACCGGAGGCCCAGCCCAGAATTGTTGTGTTTTTGCCTATTTCAATATTTCGAGGAAACAGAATATCAAACGGAGTCCAAACGGAATGAAACCTTCGGGAACATGATCTTCTCACCGAACGTGATCCAGGAGACTTGGACCCTACTCCAAGAAGTTTCCGGGGAGGTCACGAGGGTGGAGGGCGCGCCCCCCTGGGCGCGCCCCCCTGCCTCGAGGGCCCCTCGGAGCTCGACCGACATGCTCCTTCCTCCTATATATACCTACGTACCCCCATTAGACCAGAGATGGAGCCAAAAACCTAATTCCACCGCCGCAAGTTCCTGTATCCATGAGATCCCATCTTGGGGCCTGTTCCGGAGCTCCGCCGGAGAGGGCATCCATCACGGAGGGCTTCTACATCAACACCATAGCCCTTCCGATGAAGTGTGAGTAGTTTACTTCAGACCTTCGGGTCCATAGCTAGTAGCTAGATGGCTTCTTCTCTCTTTTTGGATCTCAATACAATGTTCTCCCCCTCTCTCGTGGAGATCTATTCGATGTAATCTTCTTTTTGCGGTGTGTTTGTTGAGACCGATGAATTGTGGGTTTATGATCCAACTTATCTATGAATAATATTTGAATCTTCTCTGAATTCTTTTATGTATGATTGAGTTATCTTTGCAAGTCTCTTCGAATTATCCGTTTGGTTTGGCCAACTAGATTGGTAGTTCTTGCAATGGGAGAAGTTCTTAGCTTTGGGTTCAATCTTGCGGTGTCCTTACTCAGTGACAGAAAGAGTTGCAAGGCACGTATTGTATTGTTTCCATCGAGGATAACAAGATGGGTTATTTATCATATTGCATGAATTTATTCCTCTACATCATGTCATCTTGCTTAAGGCGTTACTCTGTTTTTAACTTAATACTCTAGATGCATGCTGGATAGCGGTCGATGAGTGGAGTAATAGTAGTAGATGCAGGCAGGAGTCGGTCTACTTGTCACGGACGTGATGCCTATATACATGATCATACCTAGATAACCTCATAACTATGCTCAATTCTATCAATTGCTTAACAGTAATTTGTCCACCCACCGTAGAATATCTATGCTCTTGAGAGAAGCCATTAGTGAAACCTATGGCCCCCGGGTCTATTCTCATCATATCAATCTCCATTACTTTATTTTACTTGTTTTGCTTTTACTTTTCACTTTGCATCTTTATACCAAAAATATTATCTCTATCAGATCTCACTCTCGTAAGTGACCGTGAATGGATTGACAACCCCTAAGCGTTGGTTGCGAGTTGCTTCCGTTTTGTGCAGGTACGAGGGACTTGCGCGTGACCTCCTACTGGATTGATACATTGGTTCTCAAAAACTAAGGGAAATACTTACGCTACTGTGCTGCATCACCCCCTCCTCTTCGGGGAAAACCAACGCTAGCTCGAGACGTAGCACTATTGTATATAATGTAGTCTTTTTACTATTTTTTGTAAGTGTTTAAAATAAACTAGTTGAACTAGTTTAGTTTTAGTTGAACTAGTTTAGTAAGTAAATTAATAAACTAGTTGAACTTGTTGAATTAATAGAACTAATGTATTTTTAGTAAGAAAATTAATATAACTAGTTGAACTAGTTTATTTTTAGTTTATTTCTATTTATAGTAAGTTTATGTTTAGTAAGAACTATTTGAATTAATAGAACTAGTTGAACATGTCACATTTGTTGTTATTTTTTTAGTTTAAGCAATTATTCCCGCATCGATGTCATTCGCTAGGGTTTTATTTATAGGCCTTTTGTTTTTGCAGAAATCAAGGAGCCCCTCCATCATCCCCGTCGTCGTCGTCGTCACCGACCCCCTCCAACCTCGAGGTGAGACCAGCTAAATCTCCATGTCAATATGAGTCCTATAAGATATGATGTAGATAAAAACATGTATATCTTGTGTTGCTCAAATAGGATATGTGGTTTCCCAAGTGGCCGTTCATGTTCAGGTTACACCTCCGAGTGGCCTATGTTTTGCCGGAGTGTTGATTAATTTCCGTTCCGGCAAATTTCAGGCGCTCGAAATATCCTATTTTAGCAAAAGGTCATGCGGAATTTTCCATGAATTTTGGCATGACTTGTGCTAGAATATGTAGGAAATATCGAGTGGCCTGGATTTTCTAGAAAAATAATTAAATGACATTTCGGGTTGACATTAAGTCTGCCGAGGCTCCATCATCGAAGGTCGAAAAATCAGTGAGGGAGTGTATCCACCATATATGAGAGAGGACGAAGAATCCCGACTGTTGTCGTGGGGGTCGTTTCTCCTTCTTTTCCTTGTGCTAGACCTTTGTTATGCACTAGGGAAAGAAGGAGTAACGACCATCACCAACGGTCGCAAATGTCAGAGAGGAATCAGTGAGGGAGAGTCCCCACCATATAGACTCGGCAGACCGATAGTCAACCCGTGATGAATAATAATTATCCAATTTAATTCTTATAGTACATATATTTAATTGTACAAGCTTAATATTTGAATTATGAACATAGGAAATGTCGTACCCGGACGATGAAAGTCTCCCAGGGGAGTGCGACTGGTGCCACGGTGACCGGGGTTTCTGCGACAGGCCTCACTTGGACGAAGGTCAGTGCTTCAGCATTAAGCTTGAGGAGGCCTTTGATTGTGATACGGTAAGCTACGATGCAAAGTGTTTTTTCGTAATTAAGCTCGTCTTCTACTACTTCAACATGTAATTTTCATCTTTTACAATTCGGCTAGCTTATCCCATGCCATGCAAGATGCTATGTCTTGGAGAGGATGGGTTTTAAAGATCATGAGAGGAATGAAACAAAGAAAATTAACCTAAGGACCCATCATGGTATGGATTTCGAGGTAAATCTATACAATTCTGAGAGTGTATCCCATTTTGGTTGCCCAGGTTGGGAAGCACTTTGCAAGATGTATGATTTTCAAGAGGGTATGTTTGTCACCATGGATCTTGGTGATCCTGACATCGACCAAGACAATTTGGACATTTGGGTCCTTGTTGATACGCTTCCAATTCTACCGCTATGTGAGTTTCTCAAACATAGTTATTAACAAATTTATATTGTTCATTTCAAAATAGTTGACAGCTTATTTCCATTGTTCAAATAATGTGCGTAACATGGTAGACATAACCTACTACACCAATGGCTCTGAGTTAACTTATCAGGAGAAAATTCATCTGGTCGCATTTTGTACCGATCTTGAGAATTACAATATCTATAATAAAACTCCTCCACATTATGGTCAATACGTGCCACTAGTGCACGTGTTGAACCACAGTAACATCCATGGAGATGCCATGGTAAGATTTTTTACTATTATGACATCCGTGCATCTTTTGCATAAATTCTTTTAAAACTTAACTACATTGCTAACTACGAAGTTATTAGTATGTTTTTCAACAAGAAATCCCGGATGATTGTGTGCCTCATTTGATGTATCAGAAAGGTCGCCTTAATGTTTTGAACATATAGCCAGGTCGTCCTATGAATCTCACCTGTCCATATCGGATTTCTAAAAGAGGTGGAGACATGAAAATCATAGAATGGAAAAAATGTATGGACAGTCGTAAGGTGGTACTTGGAAGAAACATTGTGCGAAAGGCAAGAATTGGAGACAGGATAATCTCCATTCTCCATAATGGAGAGTCAGGGGCTGTCTTGTTTTATGCTATTTTACCTAAGAGAATATAGTATCTCCTAAGAGAATGTAGTAGGTCCTATGAGGTACAATATTTATTATGTGGTACAATGTGTTAGAGTTGATGACGAGTGGTTGTGATTATGACTAGTGACCAACTTGCTATGTGATGTCTCATTGATTAAAAATGATGATCGTGAGGAGGTGCTATATGACAATGATGTATTATGATGATAAGTTGTTAATGATATGATGATGATGATGATGATGATGATGATGACGATGATATTTATTATATCATTGGGTGAAAGAACCATGGATTAATTTCAAGTTGATGTCCATCCACTTGAAACTAGTCCGCGGTTCTTTCACCTAGTGATGTAATAACTCATTATGGTGTAAAAACAATCTCTAAATTGCTGTTGTATGAAAACTTGTATAAAGGAGTATGAATAAAACATGAAATAAAAAATAAATAAAATACGAAATAATAGTAGTAGCGTGTAGCAACCTGACCCGTATGGATCAAGTCTCTGTGCTTAGGTGTCATCCCTGGATCGGTATGCTGACACACACAGTACTCGAAGGATTTATAACAAAGGTAAATCACATGTATAAAGTAACGTAAATACTATTACCTCAATCCAAATAGCGGAAGCAACAAGGTTGTGGATTCCCATCAACACCAACGGCAAAGTTGAGTGTAGAAATCGTAACCCTAACGTATCACTTACTCCTCGTAAGAAACCTGCAACATAAGACGTTGCCGCCCGAAACGGGTCAGTACATTGAATGTACTAGCAAATTCACACCATAGAGAAAGATGAACAATGGCTATCACTACATGCATATTTGGCTGGTGGAAAAGCTCTATGGTTATAAGGTTTTTTTTGCGTAAAGCCAATTTTTCCCTACTGCAAAGGAATACATTTTAATTAACTATCATGGTGGTTGTTGAACATTGAGAATGGTTGACAGCATTCTCAATCCCAATTAAGTAACGTCATTAAACCCAACAATATTCATTTAAAGTAACGTGATGAGATCAACAGGATAATCCTAGAACTAGATACTCAAGATGTCCATAACCGGGGACACGGCTAATCATGATTAGTTTGTACACTCTGCAGAGGTTTGCGCACTTTTCCCCACAAGACTCGATCGCCTCCGTTTGGTTTCTCGCACTACAGGGTGTTTGAGAAGACGGATGACCGAGACATAGTCTTTCAGAAGCGCTAGCACCTTACGATCGGGTAGACCGGTACACCTACATCCCCCACATCTGCTAGTCCACCACTGTAAGAGTTCGCACAACTTAGTCAACTATGCCAGAGCCCATAATGGCTTGTGGCTGCACACGGAAGTTTCTAGCATGAAAGATCTTATGATCCCTTTGAGCCTGGGTGGCGGTCCAAAATAAAACAGGCAAGTCCTGATAGACATCAGGTGCCTCAATCCACCCAGATGTGTGTTTAAGTTGCCACCTTAGATAAACCATTAAAATTATCAACTCACATCTGTCATGGATATCACTCACCCAATCCACGTCTACTAGCATAGCATGGCATAATAAGCAAACGTAGAAGTAACTCCCAAAGGTTTCATAATAATACAGGTGATAGGTACTACCTCATCTACTTCCCAACCCACAATTTAATTAGATCCTATTCATGCAATGTGTGAGGATTGATCTAATGCAATAAAACATGGGTTGTAGAAAGGTATGATCAAAGTGTGAACTTGCCTGCAATGTTGATGAAGATGATTCGCACTTAAAACTCTTGATAGATCTACTCGTCACACTCCGGTCAATCTATCGTAAGCAAACAATAGTAACCACACAATAAGTACTCATGTAATGCACAAGTAAAACTCGAACGAGAGAATGAACCAGAAAGTTCAACTTAAGAACTCCGGTTGCAAAGAAAGAACGAACCGAACAAACGACGGAAAACAAACGGCGGAAGAAAACAACTCGGTTCTAGCAAGTTGAAACTAGGTCAAATTTTACCGGGGCAAAAACTTGTTTTAAGTTGATTAGATGGAACGGCGGTTTCGAAACGAAACTCCAGGTGCTTGAATCACCTAATTCCGATAAACGAGTGAGAAGAAAGACTAGAACGAAGATCGGATCTGAGATCGCGATCGCGGAATAAATCCGACGAGAAGAAAAAGAAGAACGGTTATACGAATGGACGTTCGTTAACCTAGAAGAATCCGGTGATCACGTTCGTTAGGACGAACGGTCCGGCGAACGGTCCAAAGGCAACTAAATCAGAAAAGAAAACAAATCCGATCTTGGGTTTCGGAGAAGAAAACCGAAACGAAATACCGATCTAGAAAACGAATCAGAGGAGAAGAAAAGAATCGGAATGGTTAGAAGAAAACGATCCGAGGAAAAGAGACGCGGGGCAACCTCCGGCGAGGTCTCCGGCGAGGGGCTCCGGCGGCGTGGCGTAGGGCGGCGGCGGCGTGGGCAAGGTGCGGCGGCGGCGCTAGGGCACAAGGGCGGCGGCGCGGGTGTGGGGTGGCGTGGCGGCGGTGTAGGGCGCGGGGTGGGGCGCGGCTTGGGAAGGAGAGGGGTTCTGGGTTTTTGGTGTGAGGAGAGGGGGGGTCTATGGGGGTATCTATATAGGTGAGGGGGGGATTTACTTGGGGTAGGGGACAAGAAAAAGAGAGGAAAAAACGAAAACGAAACAAAGGAAAGGGGGCTAGTCTAGAGTCCTTCTAGGACTCGGCTAAGGCAAGAGGCGAGGCGGCGGCCTGCGCTCCTGTGCCTGGCGCGCAGCGCACTGGAGGCTGGGCGGTGGCCGGCTGGCTGGGCCTTTGGCCCGGCTGTCCTGGTGGGAGTTCTTTTTTTTATATAAATAATTCCGCGCGCAGAAAAACAAAGAAAAAGAAAACTAAACGGACTCCAAAAATTCTAAAGTAAATTTTCCCCGACTCCTAAAAATGAGCCGAACAAAATGAACTTTTCTCCGGGCCTAAAATGCAATTTTTGAAAATGCGCATTTTTCCCTATCCAAATAAAAACAAACAAACACCAGAAAACGAAATTTGATCTATTTATTAAATCTTCATTTTTCCTATATTTTGGGAAAGTCATATTATTCCCTCTCTCATATTTGATATAGGAAAAATTATTGAAGATGAAATAAATAAATCAAATGATCCTCTTTTCAAATTCGAGAAAACTCTCAAATATGAAAATAACGAAATCTCCAACTCTCTCCTAGGATCGACCAAAATGCAAGAAAATAAGATATGCATGATGATCTAATGTATAACATTCCAAATTGAAAATTTGGGATGTTACAAACCTACCACCCTTAAAAGGAATCTCGTCCTCGAGATTCGAAGAGGCTAGCAAGAAAAGGGTTAGGGTTTGGGGTCTTCTCAAAATCCATCGATCATCACACGGGTCTGGGGTGCTACCACCCTTAGAATCATGGTTACTGTTCCATCGAAACTTATATACTTCATCCATATTGTTAATAGTGTCGGTCTTCTCAAATCCTCGAGAAAATTTCTCCTCTAAGCTCTTCCGGTAACGGCATAACCTTTTTCCTCAATTCTTTTGTCCTTTCCTCTTGGTAAGGTTATTCCGAGATTTGGTCTTCTTAGCTGATGGGTCTGGCACCATTACTAAACAACTATCGATATCTCATGGCGGTCAACCATTTATGGTTTCTCCTGCAGGAAATGGGTCTGGGTTGATCCTCACCGTATAACCTACGGTTGGCAAAAAGCTGCCGTGTACAAGGGAAAAATTCTTATTCCATTCTAAGGTTTAACAAGGTTTAATATCGTCGTCTCTCTACTATAGGCAAGTCACTCAGATTTACCATCCCATATAGCAGGGCGAATAATAAGAGTAAGTCGGTGGTGATCAATCCATCCCGCACCCAAATCATTACCTTGTATACGGTTTAGCGAATCTCGCATTCTAACACTCGGTCATCCTCACAAGCATTGCAGAATTTCTCTTGTCGACGAACCAAGTTCGGATATATCCATAGATTCTGCAAGCTAGACAAACATCTATCGTTCCTTCACAACTCTCAGGTTTTGCGTTACTCCTATAAGATCGTCTATCGATAAGGGCATATCCTCTTCCAGGGTTTTTCCTTCAGCAAGAAAGTGCTTGCTTCTTGGCAGGTCCTGGGGCCTGTGGGTTATGGCCCATCTCATCACTTGCAAACCTTGAACTCTTCATCGGGGCAGCGGATCTCTAATCCAACATCCAACTTCCAGCTTTCCCAGTATACTTAAATCCATCCAATTGTACTATCTTCCTTCCTTCTATTGGCTCCAAACTAGGACATGTTTACTCAGACTCATCATGGAGTTTCCATTGATCCATATTTCCAACATCATACCTCCTTTATATCCAATAGTACTTCATCTCTTCATTTTCGTGGGATATCCCTCATACCGAGATTTATACTTATGAAGTCCATATTCCACTTCGTGGAACATCATTATCCTTTCCAGGGTCAAGCGTCCTTACAGGGGAATATTGGCCATCTCTGCATGGCACTTCTTCAACTGGGAAACGTGAAACACATCATGAACTCCTAACAGTCCTTCGGATGACTCCAACTTGTTGGCCACTTCTCCCATACGCTCCATAACTCGGTATGGTCCTACAATTCCCGGGGCTAACTGTCCCTTCACTCCAATCCGTTTAACTCCTCGCATAGGGGACATGCGAAGACATGCTCTGTCTTCCATTTCATTGGCTACCTTCTTGAGTTTTGAGTCTGCACAACTCTTCTGCCTGGACTGAGCTACCTTCAGTCTATCTTGAACATTCTCTTCTGACTCCTTGATCACATGTGATCCAAACAACTGACGGTCTCCATCTTCATCCCACATACTCTTGGGGTATCACACATATCGAGACAAAACTCGTATTCATTTTGTCCGAAATCCACTCAGTGGAGTAGGCTTATCTTTTCCAGGGGTCAACGGTTCTTACAGGGTACTACCACCCTTAAAATGCTCCAATATTTTATAGACCATATTTCTCATATCCTCAAAAATGGCCAACATCTTTCCTCATAGAGTAACTCATAAAATCCAAATCAGTACCAACACTGCTAACTTTATTGATTCTCAAATTATTACAATCTCCTGTTTTTCCATTACATGCCTCAACTCAACACCTCAATATAAAGGAAAATGTCCTCACTACTACGACTATATTTCTTCTGTTACAAACTCAACTACTTATCACAAGTCTCCTTCTCCTTCGGACAATCTCTCGCAAAGTGCCCTGCTTTATTACAACTAAAACATATTACTTCTGACAAGTATCGAGGTTTCCTTTTTGGGCATTTGTTGAGGTAGTGCCCTGACTCCTTGCACCCATAACAGATGACATGACTCAGATCCTTCCCGGAATCCAATCTACTTCTCTTTCTGGACTTTTCCATTCCAATCAGGGCTTCTATTTCCTGTGGGTCATACTCTACTTCCTCAGCCGGGAATTCTACTAGATTCCCATTCATACAATTTTGGGAGATGTGTCCTTCTTCTCCACATGAATAGCAAGATTTAGTGCAGGGTTTACTCGGGTCCTCTTTTGGTGTGTCTTCCACATCTTCCTTCATCACGGGTTCTTCTAAAATTTCCATGAGGGCTCCTTTCATTACTTCGTTCTTCTGCTGGATGGTTCGTTGTACCATGGGGTAAATGTGACACTGAGCAGGATAGTGGGTAGTCCCTTCACACAAGAAACAAGTAATCTTCCTAGTTGGGCATTCTTCAACTGGGTGACTTCCTTCACAGTTAATGCATTCAGCCTTGTCTGCTTTATGGGTGTAGCCTATTTCTCCACAAATCTTGCATGCACAAGGTTTCCTTATATCCTTTCCATAAGACTTCAACTTCTGGGACACAGGGTGATATCTTTGCAGAGTCAACTTTAATTCTCTCCAAGTGGTTACTCCTTGCCATCCATTCATGGTTTGGTATATCCTCCACCAAGTAGCAGCACCTCTTTCAAAGCATTGTAGAGCATACTGGGCCATATCCTTTCCGACTATAGGCTTGTTCTCCATATGATCCTCCATGTTCTAAATCCATCGGTCTGTCTCCAATTGACTCATCAGTCCAGAAAATACAAGCTCATCTCCATTCATCATCTATTGGGTCCATGGGTTTGGGGTGAGACAAGAGAGATAGAGAGGGATGCACACAATGCAAACAACAGTTTTGAAAAGACAGATTTTTGTTGTGGCTGTCGAAAAACATCAAACAAATGACAGCTCACAATCGTCGCATCTAACGTAGGTATATAACAGGGGTTTGGTTTTCTAAAGGTCAATAAATCTTCAACGTCTCCAAACTCTCCAAGCCTTGTTCATGCCTCCAATGGCTTCTTCCGATCATGCTTGTCTTCTCAAGTTCTTTTGCCAGATCAACTCTGTTGACGCGAAGTCTCTCGTGACATCCTTGAATATTCTGGAATTGCATTCCAAACTTCTAGGTTTCAACATCCTTGGCATGAGCCATGGTCATACTGTCCTTCAGTTCCTGACAAATCTCCGGTATCTCGAGGTTGTAGCTCCTCCATCTTGGCTACATTCCGCTTTTGGTTCCTGAGTTCTTCACGAAATGCTTCCTTGTCTAATATGCTTTCATGGAGCTCCACCTTAAACTTCTTTATGTACTACTCCAGATCCTGGTGATACATCGGCTAAGGTTAAAACTTCATCTTACTAATAGGTGCTCCATCAGCCTTCTTCCATCAAATCCATTCTGATGACATGCATCCTTAACTCAGCATGGTGACAATAGCATCAGCGCGAGATAACTTCTTGGATAGCTGTGTTTCTGCTCTTGTCATTTCCATGAGCTATCATTCCATAGTTGATATCTCCTGCCTTAGGGTTTTCTTGACAAAACTTTGAGTTCTCATGCTCCTTGTTTCAGTCTTTCTCCGATACACCTTGATCTCGGGTATTGACAACTTCCGTAGTCTGCCAAGTTCCATAAGGGTAGCCTTCCTAGGTCATACAAATCTGAGAATTCTTCAGAGCCTTCAAATTCTACTTGTCTTCGGTCTTCAACCGTTGTAGTTTCCACTATTCAGATGCACGGAAAATACTCTTCATTCCGTAGTGGTCGTGGTTATCCGTTATCTTGTACTTCATGGAGTGGTCTCATCAGTCGAATCTTCGAGTGGTCAAAAGGGGAAAGGGTATAGTCTCACTAAAGAGAATTTTTTTTGAATAAGCTCAGAAGAGAAGAGAGGTAAAAGATCTTTTTTGAAAGGGGAAAGTTGTAGAGAAAAATCTTTGCTATGGGCTTGCCAGTTTCTAGGGTCACGTCCTACAGTCAACATGTGCTCTGATACCATCTTGTAGCGACCCGACCCGTATGGATCAAGTCTCTGTGCTTAGGTGTCATCCCTGGATCGGTATGCTGATACACACAGTACTCGAAGGATTTATAACAGAGGTAAATCACATGTATAAAGTAACGTAAATACTATTACCTCAATCCAAATAGCGAAGCAACAAGGTTGTGGATTCCCATCAATACCAACGGCAAAGTTGAGTGTAGAAATCATAACCCTAACGTATCACTTACTCGTCGTAAGAAACCTGCAACATAAGACGTTGCTGCCCGAAACGGGTTAGTACATTGAATGTACTGGCAAATTCACACCATAGAGAAAGATGAACAATGGCTATCACTACATGATATTTGGCTGGTGGAAAAGCTCTATGTTTATAAGGTTTTTTTTGCGTAAAGCCAATTTTTCCCTACTGCAAAGGAATACATTTTAATTAACTATCATGGTGGTTGTTGAACACTGAGAATGGTTGACAGCATTCTCAATCCCAATTAAGTAACGTCATTAAACCCAACAATATTCATTTAAAGTAACGTGATGAGATCAACAGGATAATCCAAGAACTAGATACTCAAGATGTCCATAACCGGGGACACGGCTAATCATGATTAGTTTGTACACTCTGCAGAGGTTTGCGCACTTTTCCCCACAAGACTCGATCGCCTCCGTTTGGTTTCTCGCACTACAGGGTGTTTGAGAAGACGGATGACCGAGACATAGTCTTTCAGAAGCGCTAGCACCTTACGATCGGGTAGACCGGTACACCTACATCCCCTACATCTGCTAGTCCACCACTGTAAGAGTTCGCACAACTTAGTCAACTATGCCAGAGCCCATAATGGCTTGTGGCTGCACACGGAAGTTTCTAGCATGAAAGATCTTATGATCCCTTTGAGCCTGGGTGGCGGTCCAAAATAAAACAGGCAAGTCCTGATAGACATCAGGTGCCTCAATCCACCCAGATGTGTGTTTAAGTTGCCACCTTAGATAAACCATTAAAATTATCAACTCACATCTGTCATGGATATCACTCACCCAATCCACGTCTACTAGCATAGCATGGCATAATAAGCAAACGTAGAAGTAACTCCCAAAGGTTTCATAATAATACAGGTGATAGGTACTACCTCATCTACTTCCCAACCCACAATTTAATCAGATCCTATTCATGCAATGTGTGAGGATTGATCTAATGCAATAAAACATGGGTTGTAGAAAGGTATGATCAAAGTGTGAACTTGCCTGCAATGTTGATGAAGATGATTCGCACTTAAAACTCTTGATAGATCTACTCGTCACACTCTGGTCAATCTATCGTAAGCAAACAATAGTAACCACACAATAAGTACTCATCTAATGCACAAGTAAAACTCGAACAAGAGAATGAACCAGAAAGTTCAACTTAAGAACTCCGGTTGCAAAGAAAGAACGAACCGAACAAACGACGGAAAACAAACGGCGGAAGAAAACAACTCGGTTCTAGCAAGTTGAAACTAGGTCAAATTTTACCGGGGCAAAAACTTGTTTTAAGTTGATTAGACGGAACGGCGGTTTCGAAATGAAACTCCAGGCGCTTGAATCACCTGATTCCGATAAACGAGTGAGAAGAAAGACTAGAACGAAGATCGGATCTGAGATCGCGATCGCGGAATAAATCCGACGAGAAGAAAAAGAAGAACGGTTATATGAACGAACGTTCGTTAACCTAGAAGAATCCGGTGATCACGTTCGTTAGGACGAACGGTCCAGCGAACGGTCCAAAGGAAACTAAATCGGAAAAGAAAACGAATCCGATCTTGGGTT
The DNA here is from genome assembly GCF_056163025.1 of Triticum urartu. Classification (NCBI taxonomy): domain Eukaryota; kingdom Viridiplantae; phylum Streptophyta; class Magnoliopsida; order Poales; family Poaceae; genus Triticum; species Triticum urartu. Next base: position 554,908,419 of record NC_141876.1, read on the forward strand.
TCGGAGAAGAAAACCGAAACGAAAAACCGATCTAGAAAACGAATCAGAGGAGAAGAAAAGAATCGGAACGGTTAGAAGAAAACGATCCGAGGAAAAGAGACGCGTGGCAACCTCCGGCGAGGTCTCCAGCGAGGGGCTCCGGCGGCGTGGCGTAGGGCGGCGGCGGCGTGGGCAAGGTGCGGCGGCGGCGCTAGGGCACAAGGGCGGCGGCGCGGGTGTGGGGTGGTGTGGCGGCGGTGTAGGGCGCGGGGTGGGGCGCGGCTTGGGGAGAAGAGGGGTTTTGGGTTTTTGGTGTCAGGAGAGGGGGGTCTATGGGGGTATTTATATAGGTGAGGGGGGGATTTACTTGGGGTAGGGGACAAGAAAAAGAGAGGAAAAAAGGAAACCGAAACAAAGGAAAGGGGGCTAGCCTAGAGTCCTTCTAGGACTTGGCTAAGGCAAGAGGCGAGGCGGCAGCCTACGCTCGTGTGCCTGGCACGCAGCGCACTGGAGGCTGGGGCGGTGGCCGGCTGGCTGGGCCGTTGGCCCGGCTGGCCTGGCGGGAGTTCTTTTTTTTATAAATAATTCCGCGCGCAGAAAAACAAAGAAAAAGAAAACTAAATGGACTCCAAAAATTCTAAAGTAAATTTTCCCCGACTCCTAAAAATGAGCCGAACAAAATGAACTTTTCCCCGGGCCTAAAATGCAATTTTTGAAAACGCGCATTTTTCCCTATCCAAATAAAAACAAACAAACACCGGAAAAAGAAATTTGATCTATTTATTAAATCTTCATTTTTCCTATATTTTGGGAAAGTCATATTTTTCCCTCTCTCATATTTGATATAGGAAAAATTATTGAAGATGAAATAAATAAATCAAATGATCCTCTTTTCAAATTCGAGAAAACTCTCAAATATGAAAATAACGAAATCTCCAACTCTCTCCGAGGGTCCTTGAGTTGCGTGAAATTTCTAGGATCGACCAAAATGCAATAAAATAAGATATGCATGATGATCTAATGTATAACATTCCAAATTGAAAATTTGGGATGTTACATAGCGCGTGCCGGGAGAAGCGCTACTAGTAACTATCAGTAGCGCTGTTTGGAGAAAACGCTACTACTAAGTCAATATAGCAGTAGCGTGGGTTAACCCACACTACTGCTAACCTTTAGTTGTACCGCCGTACCAGTAGCGCTCTAGCCCGCGCTACTGATAGGCCTAAAACCCACGCTGCTGCTAGGCTTTTCCCTAGTAGTGTAAGGTTGAAAAGGAAAGGATCCTTGTACTTATTCAATCCCTTGATTTAAAGGCCGAGTCCTCCATTCTAGATACCAGGGAGTTGGAAACTAAAATGGAGGCGGAGATGCGACTCAAATAACTTCTTCGAGAGGAGGAATTGAAGTGGGCACTACGAGCGAAAGTCCACAAAATCGTCCAAGGGAACGATAACACTCAATTCTTCCACATGATTGCGAATGGCAAACATCGAAAGAAGAGAATTTTTCAGCTCGACCAAGATGAGGGGACGATTTTAGGACCGGAAAACTTAAAATTATACATCACAAATTACTATAAGCAGCTGTGTGGGCCTCTAGAGGATAATTTTGTATCCTTGGATGAGTCAAGGATAGAGGATGTGCCTCAGATTGTTGCGGATGAGAACGATATTTTGACCACCCCATTTTTGGAGAAAGAGGTGTTTGAGGCTATATCACAAATGAAGAATAGTAAAGCTCCAGGGCCGGATGGTTTTCTGCCGGAGTTTTATAAGAAGTGCTGGCACATTATCAAAGGGGACTTGCTCCCGATGTTCTGATACGTCTCCAATGTATCTATAATTTTTTATTGTTCCATGTAGTTTTATTATCAATCTTGGATGTTTTATAATCATTTTATACTAATTTTATATCATTTTTGGTACTAACCTATTGACATAGTGGCAACTGCCAGTTGCTATTTTTTCAATGTTTTTTACATCACAGAAAATCAATGTTAGACGAAGTCCAAATGCCCCGAAACTTTACGGAGAATTTTTATGGGCGAGAAGGAACACAACGGGCCCTGGTTGCACCTGGGGGGAGTCCCGAGGAGGGGACAACCCACCAGGGCGCGCCAGGAGGCCTAGGCGCGCCCTGGTGGGTTGTGCCCACCTCAGGTGCCCTCCAGACCGCCTCTTTGCTCTATAAATACCCCAATATTCCAGAAACCCTAGAGGAGTCAATGAAATATTCATCCAGCCACCGCAGAGTCCAGAACCACCAGACCCAATCTAGACACCATCATGGAGGGGTTCACCACTTCCATTGGTGCCTCTCCTATGATGCGTGAGTAGTTCTTTGTAGACCCCCAGGTCTGTAGTTAGTAGCTAGATGGCTTCATCTCTCTCTCTCTCGATTCTCAATTCAATGGTCTCTTGGAGATCCATATGATGTAACTCTTTTGCGGTGTGTTTGTTGGGATCGATGAACTTTGAGTTTATGATCAGATCTATCTTTTTATATCCATAAAAGTATTTGAGTTTCTTTGATCTCTTTTATGCATGATCTCTTATAGCCTCGTATTTCTTCTTTGATATTTGGGTTTTGTCTGGCCAACTTGATCTTTTTATCTTGCAATGGGAAGAGGTGCCCGGTTGTGGGTTCGATCTTACGGTGCTTGATCCCAGTGATAGAAAGGGAACCGACACGTATGTAACGTTGCCACTAAGGATAAAAAGATGGGATCTATATCTACTGCCATAGATAAACGGATCTCGTCTACATCATGTCATCATTCTTATTGCATTACTCCGTTTTTCCATGAACTTAATACACTAGATGCATGCTGGATAGCGGTCGTTGTGTGGAGTAACAGTAGTAGATGCAGGCAGGAGTCGGTCTACTAATCTTGGACGTGATGCCTATGTAATGATCATTGCCTGGATATTGTCATAATTATTTGAGGTTCTATCAATTGCCCAACAGTAATTTGTTCACCCACCACTTTGCTATTTTCTGAAGAGAAGCCACTAGTGAAACCTACGGCCCCCGGGTCTCTTTCTCATATGATTTGCCTTCACGATCTATTTTTATTTGCATTTATTTTCAGATCTATTAAACCAAAAACCCAAAAATACCTTGCTGCAATTTATTTTATTTGGCGTTCGATCTATCAATATTTACAACTCTCTCCCGTCCACACGTCGTTTCTGGTATCGTCCACATGTCGGGTTGCGAGTGGTTGTTATTCATGTGCAGGGGTTGTTTACGTTGTGTTGCTTGGTTCTCCTACTGGTTCGATAACCTTGGTTTCATATCTAAGGGAAATACCTACCATTGCTTCCTAAGAAACTGACGTAGCTTCAAGTGACATCATGTTCCATGATTTATTCCGTGGACAGTTATAGCTGTCTCACTTTAACTATGGAACTATCACTTTGCTTCCTAAGAAAACAGAGGCCGTGCGGATTGAATAGTTCAGGACAATCTATCTTCTTAATGTCAGTTTTGAAATTTTCACCAAGGTGGGGACTAATAGGCTTACGCAGATTGCGCATACTGTGGTGCAGCCTTCCCAAAGTGCTTTCATGCCAGACAAAAACATCCTAGAAGGGGTTGTAGTTCTGCAATGCTCCATGAGATCCACACAAAAAAACTTGATGGGGTACTTTTCAAAGTGGATTTTGAGAAAGCGTATGATAAAGTAAAATGGTCATTCCTTCAGGAGGCATTGTGTATGAAAGGATTCAATCAGGCATGGAGACAATAGGTAGATTCTTTCACACAAAAAGGGGGTCTTGAATCAAAGTGAATGACGACATAGGTCATTACTTTCAGACACATAAGGTCCTGAGGCAAGGTGACCCGATTTCATCGATTCTTTTGAACATAGTGGTCGACATGTTGACAATCCTAATAGGAAGGGCTAAGGATGACGGCCAAGTAGGTGG